>NW_020172827.1:392604-575867 GCF_003031525.2 Neophocaena asiaeorientalis asiaeorientalis
AAAAAAAAAAAAAAAAAAAAAAAAAAAATCCCTCCTCTATTTACTTCCCTACTTTCCCAGGTAAGACTCCATGAAACTGAAGTGTGATCCCTCAAACACTCTCAACACTATTCACTCCTGCTCCCTCCAATTTATTCACAAGGCAAAAACCTACGTCTAGCTTCAGTAAGCAATTGAATATTCTAGATGAGAATTCACAAGTTTTCACACAGGGGAGACAGGTTTCATGTTAATTTTGTGATCAACAACGTCAAATGCGTACTCAACTCTCCCCCAAAATTCCAGTAGGTTGTAAGAAGTTTAAGTTCCCATTTTTTGAAATAACTGAAGAACTGTCTCATATCTTCTCTTCAGGGTCTTGGATCTTATTTCATTGGGGGAAAAATAAAAGAACTTCAAACCTCCAAAAACTAACTCCTTCATATTTCCATCAGCAAATACTTCCTCCTCACTGGCAGCTCCCAGGGACCTACCTCCTTCGAATAATACCCCTCTGTCCTCCTCACTGAGAGTCTCTTCCTCCCTCCTGGCTCACTCTCCATTATCATACAACCATGCTCTACCTCTCTCATCTTCACAAACCTACCCCTGATCTCAACCCCTGCCCACAGCTACCTCTATCTCTCTCCTCTCCTTTTGGGTCAAAGTTCTTTAAAGAATTTTCTTCACATCCAATCTCCATACCTTCACCTCCTATTTTCTATTTGCACGTGTATTTCTTTAAATATTTTTTCTTGCCGTTTGTTTTTTGAAAATGGGATTAATTTTTTTTTTTAGTGCAGCAGATAATATAGCAAACACTCATATACTCATGACCTAGAATCAAAAATTGCTAACATTTTTGCCTTTTTTTTTTCAGATTCTTCCATGTTTTGTTGTTTTAAATAAATAAATCATCACAGGTAAAGTTGAAATTCCCCTTTGCTCTCTTCCCTATGCACATTCTTTTTATTACCTAGAAAATTATTATGATACATTTAGCTCACATCCAAATCATTTTTTATACTTTACTACATATAAATATATATCTTTTAATTTTTATTTTATATACTTTACTATATAAAAAGAAATATCTATCTATATTTATGTATATATATATATAACCATAAATAATCTAAATCTAGTTTTGTGTATTTATTTTAAAATGTACATAGAATTGAATGATTCTGAAACTTTCTTTTTTTCCTGAAGTTTAGGCTTTGAGGTCTCTCATGATGATTCATATTTATCTATATCATTCACTGTAAATATTGTATTCCAAAATGTGTGTTCAAAGTCATTTATTAGAGAGGCTGCATTCTATGGTGATTAAGAGCAGGGGCTCTGGAACTAGGCTGCTTCGGTTTAATCCAAGCACCTATCACATACTAACTGTGTGACTTCAGGAAAGTTATTTTAACTGTCTGACATCAGGCACTTCATCTATAAAATGTAGTCAGTACATGTAGCTGCCTTTTTGGATCAAATGAGGATTAAATGAGTAACCTACGTGAAGCACCTAGTTCTTTCATGACCTATAATAAGCATGCAATACTGGTGTGACGGTAGGAAAACCGATGGCACACTCAAATTTGGATAATTTGACAAAGGCTTACTTATACAAGGACTAATTACAAAAGTGTAGGCAGAGAGTAGGGATGCCACAAGGAACAGGTTGGTAACGCATGGCAGCAGGAAAGAGAGCGAGCTGTTAGTACTCCTAGGCCAGAACAAAAACAAATGCATCATTAAGAAACAAATAAATCATTACAAATGAATTGAAATCTGGCTCTGCTCCCTTTCTCAGTCTTTTTCCTTTCCCTTTTCCAAGGGAACTGCTAATAGGCATCTGGTTTGTATCCAAACTATATTTTTAAACTTTTATATACACACAGATACAGATACCTAAACCTCTTCAAAGAAAGAAGTTACCAGAACCTAGGGTAGAGTTGTGTAATAGAGGTCTTCTTTAAGAGGAGCAGGGTCCTTTCAGTGAAGGACACAGCTTGGGATGCCTTCAAAGGGAGGGAATCAGGGGACTATATACCCTGACCTCTTTCTTTTCTTTTCCATCCATCTCTTTCCAGGGTTCTCTATTGGCCAAACTCAACCAGAAACCAGAGGGCAAGGGAATCTCTTTTTTTTTTTTAACTTTTTATTACAAAATATTTGGATATATACAAAAGTAAATAAAATAGTATAGTGAGCCCTCATGTATCAGTCATCCAGCCCCAATACCCATTAAACCAGGGGCAATTATGCACCCCCAACATCCTTAAGTATTTCTATATGTACAAGGGAGTCTCTTCTTAAGGGCTAATCTCCCAGGGCAGATTGCTTTTGGAAAGTGAGTAGAGTAAGCAAATGGCTTTTTACTGTATTTGTCCTTTCTTCCTGTCCTCCTGTTTGTAATGTCAACCTGATACTGGAAGTAGAGCAGCCATCCTGCAACCTTGAAGCAACCAACATGAGAACAAAAGCCACAAGCTGAAAATTGTTTAGTGGAAGGGAAAAGCATCTGTGTCACTGTTGGCATCACATGGCCATTGTATCAGCCCAGAGAGCCTACTTCCAAACTTCCTGTTATTTAAGAAAAACAAAACCCTTAATTTATTTAAGTTACTGTTTGAAATTAAGTGGAATAAACTACCCTTACCCTCACCCACCTGGTATCTCCTTCTTAATCTGAAAGGCTTTCAACTCCTGCCTCACAATTTCCTCAAGAACTCTGTAACTGGTTCTTTTCATCATTCATTATGGCCTCAACATTGATGTGACATTCCCAGTCAACATCCAGTACTTTTTGAGAAGGGTGGAAAGTGGATGTGGAGGGGAGAACGTAAGATATCAAGCACTGTCCACCCATCTTAGGTCTTAAGTCCACCCCTCAAGTTTGCATTCACTCTCATCCTTTATCTAGGAGAAAAGTTTGTGAGCTGAACACAGGGTACAAAGTCCTATCAGCTACCATACCATCATGGGGAGAGGTCGATTTATTCATACTCTGACCATCTTATTGGTGCCCCGCATTCCAATTATAGTCATTTCTGCCCCCTTTGTAACAACTCATTTTCCCCCTGATCATTAGGACCAATCACTAAGTCCAGTAAAGTGACTCCCGCTCTGCCAATTGGTTTAGTATCATAAGAAGCCCCAAATGACCAGCAGGCAGTCTCAGCTTCCAATTTCTTGGAGCCATGGAGATATTTCCTAGTAGAAGCAATCTACTCTTTGGTACCAGGATTTCCAAACCTAACAAGCCTAAGGTCAAAGTACACAAAACCAAAATTATGAGCTGAGATGTTAGCTACAGCAGTCGGTGGGGTCATTTCTGCCTTCACTTCTTGGCTCCTGAACTCATGCATTCTATTTGTGGTGAAGCTGGCTTACAAATGGGCTGCTGGTTTGAAGCATGCATTGTATCTATTAGCACAGAACCCCAATATTCAGGTAATCAACCTCCAAATGATGTTGTAACTATGCCCTCACCATGCCATTTAGCTGTTTTATCAAGCCAGCTACTTCTGGGCCTTGTGACCTACAGTAAAAACCAGTGAATTGCATGAGTATGAGCCATTATCACGTACCTCCTTTGTCATACAATGTAATCTCTGATGGAGGAGCAGCACTCTAAGGTGATAAATAAGGCATTTTGTAAAACTTTAAATGATAATGCTGGCAGAAATGCTGCAGGCAGTAAAGGTAAGCCCATACCCACAATATGGGTCTATCTCTGTGAGGCAAAGTACTGCCTTCTCTCCCTTCTACAGTTATGGTAATGACCATATCAGGGCATCAACATTGGCCTCTGCCTTTGACAAGTTGGATATTTTCACTCTGTGTTTGGAGAAGATAGTATACTTCAAAGTGCATACTCAAAAATGCCATCTTTACCTCCTATATTCATTTCAGCTGTAAATTCTTTGTAGGCAAATTAAAAAAAAAAAACAAAAACCTGATAGATTATACCAGTTGCATCATCAGACTGAAGAAAGCATAAATAATCTTTGAAAAGGTCTTAAGGTCCCTTCTTTCCACATGGAAGTCCATCTTTTTCCTCTTCTTTCCTTTCACTTATCCATCAATGGAGGAGCAGATATAAATCTGATTGGCTAGACTCCAAACCATGGATTAGTATGGGTACTAGTGGGCATGAGATCTCATATGTGGTCCCTGCCTCCATGTGGTAAGCTGATTTAAGAAAGACATGATTTTGCAGTGAATGACAGCCTTCAACCCTTGTCTCTCATTCTGACCTCAGGCTTGTATGCAGGGTTTACTGAATTAGGGCCTCTCGTGGGGCTGAGGTTTTTCCCTTCACTATCCTTCGTTTTGTTCTCTTCTCTTCTTTCTGGTCTCTTTTCTCTCTGCTTTTCTCCTCTTCTCTTCATATTCTTTCTCATATCTCCTTCTCTTGATGGGATGCAGGACATGCTACTTCAAAATATGGCCCCTTGGCATATTGACTATTTTAAGCTGAAGGAGTTTGAGAAACCTGCAGAAGTAAGATAGTCTCTTTGACCTTCCCTCTGCCCTTCTCCCCTGAAGCTGGTCATAAGACCCTCGTATGAGAAGTGCCCTCCCTGTACCAGGAAGAATGGAGTATCCTTATATCCAAGATGGAGGGACACCAAGAAGAACCTAAAACAAGAGACCTTGCAAAGTTTCCCCCTGTTTACTACACTTAGCTCATACTCTTTGCCCTATCATATTTCTCCATAACTTTCTACTTTTCATCGAATCTAGCATAAAAACACTCAGTTTAACTGTTTCTCCAGATCTTCATTTCCTTATGAAAGATCCCATGTTACATAAAACTTATATTAAATAAATTTGTATGTTTTTCTCCTCTTAATCTGTTTTTGTCAGTTTAATTTTCAGATCCAGCCTAGGACTCTGAGTGTCAAGGAAAACTTCTTCCTCTCCTACATTCTTCACTCTCACCCCTCCCCTTCCTCTCTCCATCTCTATCTGACCTCAAGATAGGTGGTGTTACCCTCATAGTCAAGTCCACAGGACACCTTGCTAGCTGCTTCTCTTCCTGTTCTTTCCTCTCTGCTATATATCTGTGTGGATAAGAGTTTTTAAAATCCAACTCTTTCTTCTTAACTTATTCTCTGTATGGCCAGCCAAAAAATGGTAAAATTCAATATTTAAAATGTTCTTAACCAGCTCTTTAGCAAAGCTTTCATTGAGGAACCAAGAGCTTGCAAAGTTATTAGCAAAATAATACTTCTGGTTTCCTTTTTGCTAATGATTTTGAAAAGGCTGGCCAAGGTAGAAGTATTTGCCAGGGTATTTTTTGGACAATCCTGGGTCTTCTGTCCATAATAGTCCTAAATCCCCATTCTAACCCCACACAATTTTCAACATGAATAAATACCACTCTCTAATTACTTTGTGAAGGATTTATTTTTCTTGCTAAATAATTCATGAATTAATGAACAAACAGGAAGATTTATGATGATGATATTATACAAAAATGAGGTAGGGTCACCTATTTCATCACTGATGGACATCAGGCAAATTCTTCACTGTCACTACCTGGAGTAAAACAGAAGGGAAAATATTTCTCTAACAAAACCCAATGGATTTGACCTTGATTCCACCCCCAGTTCTTCAGCAATATCACTGCCTCCTACGCAATCCACTGTGCTCAGAAGACACAACTGTTTTGAGGAAACAAGTTGGTTTTACTATAACATAGGAGCATTTCAAAGTCTAAACTAAATGTGGGTGGAATAAATCATAAATGTAATTTTACCTGGTCTAGTTCTCGTAAGTCAGTTGGAAACACTGTGCTCTCATCATATGTCCTTGAAATCATGCCAGGTAGATCCCTGTCCAGAGATCTCCATGCAGCTAATCAATTCTTCCAGTGGCCACACATAATTCAGGTAAGAAATGACAGATAATTCAAGCCGTATAGGAAGCTTCATTCTCAGAAAGGCAGGAAGCTTAGATCTAATTCAGGGCAGTTCCTGAAATAACTGTGTTCTTCATAGGAGGCTGGATATCACAGTTGGCTAAGGAGTGCAGGTTCTACTGCCGGCTCCAAAACTGTAAGAATCGGATACTTACAGTTCCTACTTCACAGGGTTCTTGTGAGGCTTAAATACAATAATGCATATTAAATATAACACAATGCCTGGCACAGAATAATGACTCATTAAATGTTAGTCATTGTTATTCACTTTGTACAAAAACAGAAGTAATTACAGTAGTCTCTAATCAAACCCAAATATCATAAAACACTTTGTTTAAATATTTTAGAGGCATCTACACACATTTATATATACACTAAAATTTGGAAATATCCAAAGTGTTGGACCCTTACAAGCATTTGGCTCTTTATTTACCTCTGTCTCATTCACCAAACAAATTTAAGAAAATGAAAGAATCATTAAGACAGAAATGCCAAGCTGTTTACCTTTTCTGCTTGACTGTTCATCTTTTTTCTTTTCCCACTTTTTCCACTCCCAAATCTCTTACGCCAGATTTCTGCTAATTGAACTTGGTTCTCTAGGTTTTCTGAAAAAATTTCAAAGAAGATTTATTTATATTTCTTACACATTTTGGAGAAAAAGACAGTCACAAACAATTTATGATCCAGTAAATGCCAGGATTGTCATGGAGATGAAAGGAAATCAGCATTTATGACAGGACTGGCTAACAATAAAGAAGACATTGGCTCCTTTTCTCTTTCTGAAAAGACCAAGAATACAAAGGTCAGGTGATCTTTTCTTTTTCTCAGATTCAGTAGAGATTTAATGAGTCCTTACTGCATGCCTATCCCTTCCCCAAATTGCTTAAAGTTTTACAAGTGGTAAAAAAAAGTTGAAAAAATTTACGTGACAAAACAAACTTTACTTAACACTTCATGAAGCAGGCAGTCTATGTTCTCAAGAGTCCAGAGAACTGTGAGTCAGGAGAGAAAACAGCAAGTTTTTAGGGTAAATGAACAAGGAAGAGAAAGATGAAAAACAAGCAGGAAACAAGGAAAACATTTGAGTTGCTGGGAAATTAGGGACTTGTCACCTGGATGGCATGATTTCTGCGCAGGTGGAATCCTTAAAAAAATGTGGAACTTGGGGCTTCCCTGGTGGCGCAGTGGTTGAGAGTCTGCCTGCCGATGCAGGGGACACGGGTTCATGCCCTGGTCCGGGAAGATCCCACATGCTGTGGAGCAGCTGGGCCCGTGGGTCATGGCTGCTGAGCCTGCGCGTCCGGAGCCTGTGCTCTACATCGGGAGAGGCCACAACAGTGAGAGGCCCGCGTACTGCAAAAAAGCAAACAAACAAACAACAAAAAAAAAGTGGAACTTTAAATGTTAGGTTTTGGTTTGGGGATGTAATCTCCCAGTTTACTGAGGAAAGGCCACAGTTAGGTTAATTAAAGGTTTCTACTTAAGGTAGAAAACACTTGCAAAACAAACAGAAGGTGGAGTTTGTCTGCTTTCCACCTGTGTTTCCCAAGTATGTTCAGTGGAGCACTGGTTCTGTAGGATGTCAGTGGGCTTCTTGTCAAATAACTTTAGGAACAAAGTTTAAAACTAAATTGACCAATTCTTTTCACCAAGACATCTTAGAGCTTTAGTTGTGTTAGACTAGGAGTCAGGAATGGGTCCACAAGTTCACATGGGGATAGATGGGCTAGCTAGATCAGATGCCAGAGCTAGAGACAATGTCTTCAGATGAAAACATTGCTCAGTGCTTGCATGCCATTTCTTGCAACTGCTTTGACCACTGCATCCATTACCAACTACATGGACATTACTTGCTTGACCAACAGGTGTTTGAGTTCCACATCAAAGACAAACTCCTTGCAGAATAAAAACAGAACAGACAGAAAATGGAGCTCATCACATCTGGCTTTTTATTATTTTTTTTAGTCGCAAAAATCTATGCAAACAAAAAACGCTTAAAACTCAACAAGAAGACAAACAACCCTATTTAAAAATGGGCAAAAGATATGAGCAGGCACCTCACCAAAGAGGATATATAGATAGGCAATAAGCATAGGAAAAGATAATCCACATCATAGAAAACAGTGAGATATCACTGCACACCTATTAAAATGGCCAAAATTCAAAACACCGACAATGCCAATGCTGGTGAAGGTGCAGAGCAACAAGAACTCTATTTCATTGTTGGTGGAGATGCAAAAAGGTAAAACCATTTTGGAAGACAATTTGGTAGTTTCTTATAGAACTAGACCTACTCTTACCATATGATATAGCCATCATGCTCCTAAATATTTATCCAATTAAGTTGAAAATATCTCTCCACATAAAAACCTGCATATTTATACAACTTTATTCATAATTGCCAAAACTTGGAGGAACCAAGATGTCCTTCAGTAGGTGAATGGATAAATACATAAACTGTGGCAAACATCCAGGCAGTGAAATATTATTCAGTGTTAAAAAGAAATGAGCTATCAAACAACAAAAAAGACATGAAGAAATCTTAAATGTATAATACTAAATAAAAGAAGCCAATCTGAAAAGACTACATAATGTATGATCCCAAGTATAGGACATAAGGGAAAATGCAGAACTATAGAGACAGTAGAAGGATTGGTGGTTGCCAGAGGGTTGGGAAGAGAGGGGTTAATAGGCAGCGCACACAAGATTTTTAGGGCAGTGAAACTATTTGGTATATATATATATCGGTCATTATACATTTGTCAAGACATATAGAATGTACAACACAAAAAATAAACCTAATGTAAACTATGGACTTTGGTTGATAATGTTTCAGTGTTGGTACATTGATTGTAACAAATGTATCACACTGGAGAAATGTGGAAACTCTGCTTTTTGCTCCCAACCTAAAACTTCTCTATAAACTAAAGTCTATTAATTTTAAAAGTATATATACAGCTTTTAAAAAATGGTATTTTTTAAAAATCAAATGTCATGTTTGCTGTCATAAAGAAGTCTACGTGATAACAAAATATTTCACATATTGTGTGAACATTATCATAGACCACTTCATCCGTTAAACATTCATCTGGGATAGTTATACCAGGTAAGATTATTAGATAAAAATATGTTGATTAAAAAAAAAAAACCCACAAAAAACCACTCATCTGTGTAAGGTACCCTGCTAGGTAAAACTTTAATTGAAACAAATATAATCCTTACACTTTGGGAATCAAGTTCACTCAGATAATCCTACCTTAAAAAGAAAATTTAGTGATACTTTGTTTTAAATTTAAAGAATAAATTGAACAGCTGGATCCTATTCTATTGACACCACCATTAATCTTCATAAATTATCAAGTGTGCAAGGTGAATCCTAAAGAACATTGATTAAACCAAGCTTATATTTGTCATTTGTTAATTTAAACTATGTCTAGTTATTCATATTTATAATGACTTTTAGATATTCTTTAATATGATGACTCAACATTTTGTCATGGATTTCAGTTATATTTCTACCTTTATCATTTGATTTTCAACTTGTTTATGGTATCTTTTTTTTCTATGAATAATTACATGAGTGACAGTTTTCAGTATTTTGATTAAAGTTTCTGTCTTGATATAATGCTCTATTTTCTTTTGGTTCCTTATATGGTTTACTCTTACAGATTTATATCTTTAGTTCATCTGGAATTAATCTTTTGGATGGTATTTTTAAAATGTTTTGCCAGTTATCTTTACTACACAGCTTTTTTGTAAAAAATCTGTATGCACCATTTTTTGTAACATTGACAAGTTGCTGCCTCTTTCACATGATAAGACTCAACTATTCAATCCATTTTCCCTGTGGAACAGAACAAAACCACTCATGACTTTACACTTACGCCTTTTTTGGATGAAGAAACACAGTTGCTATAGGATGTCCCCTGGAAGATATCATCACTTGGCACTTATTTCACTGCAGAGGAAAGAAATTTGGGGCCTAGATCAGAGCGCAATCAATATCTTTCTACATGTCCTCTCCTATAAATTATAATATTAAACAAAATCATTATTTAAGACTAATATTCATACATATCTATATCTATATCTATCTATATATATATGCTTTAGCATTGTGAATCTATAAAATGAGAATCCTCTATGAAATGTTTCCTGAGCATTCTTGTTCCCTGGGACTTTTTTTTTTTTTTCTATGTTTGCTTTACTAGACATCTCCTCCCCGGGATTAATATCACCCCATACAGTTCACTTTGGGAAATAATGCTGGGAGAGGTGGGAGAGGTGCAGAGAACCTGGAACCTTGATGACATCATGGAGCCACTGATGGAAATAATTCTGAACCTGAATTCTACCATTGTTTGAGACTTTTCATGTGTGATTAATTAATTCTTATTGCTTAAAACTGCTTGAATCAGGGCTTATGTTATTTGTAATGCAAATCAACGGGTACAAAAATTGGTACTCAGAGTACAGTGCTATGAATAACAAGTCCCAAAATGCAGAATTGAGTGTAAGAGGTTGGCAAATGGGGCAATGAAGAACACACTATTTATAATGGTGGTTTGTGTTGACCATTTGTTGTAGATCTGTACAAGATTAAGAAAAGCTGACTCTAAAAGTGTCCAATCTAAAGAGTGAGGTGGGAAACGTGACTTAGCTATAGTCTGCAGACCAGGTGGACTGAGAGTCTGGTAATTTGGAGCTATGCAAAACTGGTTAGAAAAACTGAATCTGACCCATGAGTCCTTAATCTGATCTCCATATATCTCAGGTGCTTTGAGGCTCTGTTAACAAAATTCAGAGCATACATGTATTTGGATGGAGAAAAGAAATTACATCTTTCTTTTCACTAACCTCTAACTGAAATTTAACATTTCCTTTAATTATAAATGTAGACCAAACAAACAAACCAACTCACAGGTGGATCTGTGTGATTCCATTTGCTATCCATAGAATTCATAGATACTTTCATATCATATTATAGTTATTACAGATGTCTCAAAATATTATCTAGTTAGCTACTTTGAAATTTCAGTAGACTCACTGTTAGATATTGAATTAATTTTGAGTATCCTAAGTATTAAATTTCATGAATTAGTAAACAAATATTATCAGAAATATGTTTTTAATATTTTCATGTCTATATTTCAATCTCATTTTTCTTGTAACCCTATGCATTTTATTTTATGAACTTAAACACAAACACATTATTCCATGTCTGTAAGTGTCACTGAAGTTCCAAAGGAGTTATTGGCATAAAAAAGGTTAAGAACAATTACCCACAGTAAAATTAGTGAGAGAGGAGATGGGGAAATAGGAAATTTAGGAATGGGATTGTGGTAAAAGACAAACATTGCCTCAGGCTACTCCCTAATAAATGTTCTCCACCCTACAAAAGGGACAAAGGTATTTATTGTGAAGATGCATCTGGGAAAGAGCTGGGGACAAAGAAGTGGATTATGGCGGTGCTTCCACACCCAAAATATTGTTTATAATCCCTCAGACTGAGGTCATTCATGTGAAGGCCAGAGGTCATGGGCTGAAGTCAAAAGCTTGTTGCCGGGAGCCTGGAATTCTCAGACTCTATCTGGACAGACTTTATGACTCTGAGTGGTAGATTTGCAGCTTACTAAGTTTTTATAATATTTTTGATTATTTGTTTTATTCTTTATTGAAGTGTAATAAGTATAAAGAAAAGTGTTACAAGGCTACAGATCTATAAATTTTCAAACTGAACACACCTATATAACCAGCATCCAGATTAGGAAACAAAGCGCTAAGAGCACCCCAGCAGTGCCCCCTTGAGTTCCCTTCCAGTCATACTCCCCTATTGTCACTTTTAATAGCATAGTTTAGTTTGCCTGCTCCTATACTTTCTATATAAATGGGATCATACAGTATGTACTATTGTGTCAGTCTTCTTCATTAAGTTTGGGAAATTAATCCACATTTTTGCATGTTTGTTAAATTGCATTGTTGTGTAAGCAGAGGTTTTCAAAGTGTTTTCTAGGGATTCTGGGGGTTTCTGGGACCTCTTCAGGGTTCCCATAATGCCAAAAGCTCAGCCTCTGTGCACAGGTGCCGAATCAAAACTCGGAGACAGAATTTTGGGTGAAGTAGAAAAGAATAGCTATATTGCTTTGCCAGGCAAAAGGGGACACAGCAGGCTCCTGCCCTCGAAAACTGTGTGTCCCAACCTGGAAGGATTTGTTGAGGAGTTTTATAGCAATAGTTCAAGGGTGGGGTTGCTGATAAGATTAGGGTTATGCAGAGCCTGCATTCCTTTAATTTGGCCTCAGGTAATGTCTTGATGAGCTTATTTGGTTACTTTAATCTGGCCTCAGGTGGTCTTCTCTGGAATGAAGAATGCTACATCTTCTATTAGGGAGATTTCAGTTCCATAAAGAGCTCTAAGGTATTGTTATGTGTATCCCTTGAGATGGAACAGGACCCAGCCCCAAGGTTGCACTATTGTTTCTTGACTGCTCCTCCCTTGTCTGTGCATTCCCTTCCTTCCTTGATTAGCAACTATTTGAACCTGTCCTTTGGAACTCAGGGAAGGTCTTGGAGGCTGCACAGAAAGGCTTCCTTGCTCAGGAGCCCCACAGCGTCCTGCTCAGTTTCATCCACAAAGTCTCAATCACTTTCTTAGTAAAACTAAAATATCATTTGTCTTTTCACACACATTCTCTAAGGAGTGTACTGTGGAGTTTCCTAGATGCTACATGACATGTAAAGGTACTTACGTATTCCCATCTTTTAAAATTTCTCAGTTTTAATTTCCAATAATGTAAAGACTGATAGATATAACCCACATAAACAAAAACTCCTTGGGTTTTGCAGTAATTTTTAAGAATTTAAAGAAGTTCTGAGACCAAAAAGCTTGAGAACTATGACTGTAATTGTGAGATTATACTATAATTTATTTTTTCATTCAGTATTGATGAGCATTTGGGTTGTTTCCTGTTTTTAGCTGTTATGAATATTGCTTCTATGAACATGACTTTTGGTGAATATATGGACTCATTTCTGTTGGATATATATACCTGGGAGTAGGATTGCTGGAACATAGAGTATATATTTAGTTTCTAGTAGATACCATCAGTTTTCCAGAATGTCTATATCCACTCCCACCACCAGTTTATGAGTTTCAATTCTATATTCTCACCAGCAGTAAGTACTGTTTATCTTTATCATTTAAATTATTCTGTTGGTCATGTGGTGGTAGTATATCAAGGTTTTAACATGCATTTCTCTGATGACAAATGAAGTCAGGCACCTTTATATGTATGTTGACTATTTAAACATTGTTTTGTAAATTGTTCAATTATGCTACTGGGTTGTGTGTCTTTTCTTATTGATTTGTAGGAATTCTTAACATTTTAAATGTTTTTTATGTACCTATTGAAATAATCATATGTTCCTCTGTCCCTTTTTTTTTGTCAATGTACATTACACTTATTAATTTTTTTAAATTAAACTACCCTTGAAAAATTGGGTGAATTCTACTTGGTTATGATGTATATCTATTTCTGTATATTGCTGGATTTGATATGCTAATTTTTCAAAAGGCTTTTACATCTATGTTCATGAGAGAATTTCATCTACAATTTTCCAGTTTTGAAATGTCCTTTTCAATAAGGTTAGGTTGGATTCTAAAAATGATTGTAAAATGTTCCTTCTTTTCTTATTCTCAGGAAAATGTTGTGCAACATTGGTGTTATTTCTTCCTTAAACATCAGAGAGAATTAACCCATTAAATCATCCAGGTTTGGGGTTTTCCTCTCCCCCTCCAGTTTTATTGAGATATAATTGACATGTTAACATTTTATTAGTTTCAGAAGTACAGTATAATGAATATATATGTATATTATATATAGAAATGATCACCACAATAAGTTTAGTTAACATCCATCACCTCACATAGTTGCAATCTTTTTTCCTTGTGATGAGAACTTTTAAGATCTACTCTCTTAGCAACTTTCAAATATACAATACAGTATTATTCACTACAATCACTATGTTGCACTTTACATTCCCCAGAAGTTATTTATCATATAATTGGAAGTTTGTCCCCTTTGACCACCTTCACCCATCACCACCTGTGGCAACCATCTATCTGTTCTCTGTTTTATGAATTCACTGTTTTTAGATTCCACATATAAGTGAGAGCATACAGTATTTTTCTTTCTTTATCTGACTTATTTCACTTAGCATAATACCTTCAGGGTCCATCCATGTTGTCCAAAATGGCAGGATTTCTTTCTTTTTATGACTGAATAATATTCCATCATATATATATATATATATATATATATGTGGTATATATATATATATATATATATATACCACATTTTCTTTATCCATTCATCTAACCTAAGCTACTTAGGTTGCTTCCATATCTTGACTATTGTAAATAATGCTGCAATGAACATAGGGGTGCATATATCTTTTCTAATTAGTATTTTTGTTTTCTTCAGATAAATACAGGGGATGGAATTGCTGGATCATATGTTAGTTTTATTTTTAATTTTTTTGAGGAATCTCTATACTGTTTCCCATAGTGGCTATACCAATTTAAATTTCCACCAGCAGGCACAAGGGTACCCTTTTTGTCATGTCCTGGCCAACACTTGTTATATCTTGTCTTTTTGATGATAGCCATTCTAACAGGTGTGAGGTGACATCTCATTGTGATTTTGATTTGCATTTCCTAGATGATTAATGATGTTGAGTGCATTTTCATATACCTGTTGGCCAACTGTATGTCTTTCTCAGAAAAATGTCTATTCAGATCTTCTGCCCATTTTTTTAAAAATTGGACTGTTTGGGGCTTCCCTGGTGGCACAGTGGTTGAGAGTCCGCCAGCCGATGCAGGGGACATGGGTTTGTGCTCCGGTCCGGGAAGATCCCACATGCCACGGAGCGGCTGGGCCCGTGAGCCATGGCTGCTGAGCCTGCGCATCCGGAGCCTGTGCTCTGCGATGGGAGAGGCCACAACAGTGAGAGGCCTGCATATCACACACAAAAAAAAAAATTGGACTGTTTGTTTTTCTGCTATTGAGTTGTATGAGTTCTTTATATATTTGGATATTAGCCCCTTGTCAGATGTGTGATTTGCAAATATTTTCAGATATTTAGTGATTTTCTTTATAGCAGGATCTTATTTTATTTTATTTATTTATTTAAAATTTTTTCTTTACTTTTTTGGCTGTGTCGGGTCTTTGTTGCACCACACGGGATCTTTCATTGCAGCACTTGGGCTTTTCTCTACTGTGGCACGCGAGATTTCTCTCTCTAGTTGTGGTGCGTGGGCTCCAGGGCACGTGGGCTCTGTAGTTTGCGGCACATGGGCTCTCAATAATTATAGCACATAGGTTTAGTTGCCCCACGGCATGGGGGATCTTAGACCCCTGATCAGGGATTGAACCCATGTGCCCTGCATTGGAAGGCAGATTCTTTACCACTAAACCACCAGAGAAGTCCCTATAGCACGATTTTAAATGACAGATTTAATGTTTTAGTAGATATCAGTCTTCAGATTCTACTTCTTCTTCTTTCTTTTTTTTTTTTTTTTGTGGTACGCGGGCCTCCCACTGCCGCGGCATCTCGCGTTGCGGAGCACAGGCTCCGGATGCGCACGGCCAGCGGCCAAGGCCCACGGGCCCAACCACTCCACAGCACATGGGATCCTCCTGGACCGGGGCACAAACCCACGTCCCCTGAATTGGCAGGCAGACTCTCAACAACTGTGCCACCAGGGAAGCCCCTCTACTTCTTTATTTGTCTGTTTTAATAAATTGCCTTTTTGTGGAAGTTATTTTATCAAAATTTTCACATGTATTTGTATAAAGTTCTTCACAGTATCCTCTTTTCATCCTTTCGATGTTCATAGGATCTATGGGAATATTGCATTTTTTATTACTGCTATTGTTAATTTTTTTACCTTAAAAATAGTTTTATTTCAAAACAGTTTCAAGCCTACAAAGTTACAATAATAATAAAAGAATTCCCATATTCCTTAATCCAGATTCCCTAATTGTTATTTTTTTTCACATTTGCCCTCCATTCCCTCCCTCTACACACACACACACACACACACACACACACACACACACACACACACACTTTTCTCTGCAATGATTTCCCATCAATGTAAATACTTCAGTATGAGACCAACCAAAATAAGGACACTTACAGACTTCATCACCCTCCTAATCAGGAAATCAATTTTAGCATAACACCATTAACCAATCCACACACCCTATTCAAATTTTACTAATTATCTAAACAATGTCTTTTTTCTTTTTGTTACAGAATCCTTTGTGTCAAATTTAATCATGTCTTATTGATTTCCTTTAATCTGCAACAGTTCCTCTTTTCCTCTTCTCATGTATTTGACAATCTTAAAGAGTTCAGCTCTTTCATTCTATAAGATGCCTTTCAAACTTAGTCTATCTGATATTTTCACATGGTCAATTCTATGGAAAACCATAGATTTAATGCTGTGCTCTTGTGGTAGTCTGAATAATGTACCCTCAAAGATGTCCATACCCTGACTCCCTGTGAACCTGTAGCTTTACATGGGACTTCTCAGATGTGTAGCAGACATTTGGTATCCTGAGGCACTTGCCTCAGTAGGTACATCAATCCAATCAATCACAGGCAATAATTTAAGTGTGATATCATTGCATTCCATAAATTACTAGCGTTCCATTTATTGTGGTCAGAAGCTCAGCACTGAGTTCAAGCCCAAAGACCTGACCAAACCAATCTCAAAATTCTATCTTTGAGCGATTGTTTCTGGGGACAATCAGTTTCAGTTTCTGAGTCAACTAGGGTTCAGTTAGGAGGTAAGAATCATATGTAATTTTTAAAGAATGCAATATGAAAAACTGTTAAACAAGTTTAAAACTGTTCACAAGGTATATTTAGAGACAAGAAAAAGCAAACAAAATTATCACTGAGGTAGAAACTGCAGGAAGCAGCTACCAACTCTAGGAGGACAAAGAGGTAAGGCTGGAAAGACTAAACTGAACAGCTTAGAGGAGTAGTCTATAACTAGAACCCACACATCTGAGGAGGGAACACTGCTCAATTGGTGTTTGTGTCTCCGATCTCCACAGAGGGGCACTTAGGACTCGGACCAAGACCTCTGAGGAGCAAGCCTGTTCCATGAATCTATTGTGGTTTCTGAGATGTCCCTCAACTCTACTAAACATGCTCAATATGTTGGCCACGGAATGTTCTGTGACTTACTTTTGCCCATGAAACAAACAACAATCATGTGTACAAAGAACAGCTAAACTGCAGGTTTACTCTCTTCTAATCAACAATAGAAAAATGATTACAAATGCTGCTGAGTTTCATGTGACGTGAGTCTTTGAAGATGATTGCTGTCATATCCAGCTGAAAATAGGGTTTTACTGTTATCTGTGCTTAATTCTCCTAAGAGAGAAAACTAAATATGCTTCTTGCTTACTCCATAATGGCCCTTCAAGGCCAAAAGTTATTTTGCTTTTCTCAACCGCTTCAGTTTTTTTGAAAAATCATCATTATAAACACTGGCCATTCACTTAAGTGATGTGAGTGACAAGATAGCAGGAGTGATGATCCTAAGTGATAAACAGAATACACCACTGTCACTCTTTCCACTGCTAGCAGCCTGGTCCAAGACACCAGCACCTCACATATGAATTAGTAACTTAGCCTCCTAGATGTTCACCATTTCTACACACTTCTAAGTGTCCCTTTCAATCTGTTCTTGGCACAGCCACCAGAGCGATCATGCTGTGTTAAAAGCTAGGTCAGAGTATGGTTATTCCTCTGTTAAAAACATCCTGATGACTTCCTATCATGCTGTAGAAAAGGCAATGCTGGGGTCACAGTAGCCTTTAAGGTCTCGCGAGACTTGCAGATCTCCCCTCCATTCCCTGGCTCAGTGACTGCTACCTGTCTGACCTCGCTTTCCGCTCTTCTCTCCTCACTCACCTGTCCTAGCCACACTACCCTCCTTGCTGCACACTGTCCACAGAGGCAGGCATGTGTGAACCTCAGAGCACGTGACCTCGCAATGCCCTCTCCTGGAAAACTCTCCCCAGGTATCTGCATGGCTTTCCTCCACATCCTCCTTCGGAATTTTACTCAGATATATTTTTTAAGTGAGATTTTCTCTGTGATTCTAATTAAGATTTTAACACACACAGACCTTCTGTTCTTATCCTCTTCCTGCTTTATTGCCTGACTTCTCCCACAAAGATCTAAGTTCCATAAGGTCAGGGATTTCCACCTCTCTCTCTTTTTTTTTTTTTTTCATCACTGAATTCCCAGTTTCTTCCAAATACCTGGCACATAGTATGGCATTAACAAATATTTACCAAATTAATAATTAGATGAGCAAATGATATATAATAAACTAACAATTATTGGCTGGTTGGAAGCAAGCCTCTTCCATCTCTCTCTTTTTAAATATTAAATCATAACAGGTGGTACTGAAGAAATTTACCTCTTAGGGGGCCCTGACAACCATATAATCCTGTGCATTTGTACAGTGTCTTAAAATTTGTAAAATACCTTTACATATATTTATGTAACTAGAGTCACAATAACTAGAGCAGTTACGATTATTTTTCTCATTTTCCAGGAAAGAAGATAGAAGCACAGCCATGAGGGGGCTTGCTGAAGTTTGTGTACTAATAAAAGACAAAGCCTGTGTTCATATTATGAGGAACTGGGAGGGAAAGATGACTTCTGGGAATGAGGGAAGGAAAACCTTAGATTTTGTGATCCCCAAATGTAATCTCTTGGGAAAAAACACTTTGCCTGGAGTACTTAACAATAGTAAAGCAAACAATGTTCCAGGAATAAACATTGGGTCTAATTTTAGTCCAGTGGTATGCACAAGGCTACAGTAAGTCTGAAGGAATGTGTTTTGTATGATGAAGAATAAACTGAACTTATTTGGTACTGTTTCCTTTTATCCACTCCCTCAGCCTTGAGTCCCGAAGACCATTTATGCTTATTAAGGTTCTGTTATCTTATGCACTGGGAATAAACAAATGGTAAAATGAGACAAAGGCTGAATGGGAAATCTCTTTGGTGTTAAAATTGGTGACTTAAAATGCATGGAGAATATCAGAACTTCCACCTTCCCTTGCTATTGCTACATGTGCAGAAGTAGAGTATTTCCACAACTATAGTAGTTGATATAAACTAAAAGATGTATTTTTCATATTTAAGGGCAAAAATCAGAGAAGTTGAAATGCAGAAAAAATTTTAAAAATAAGTTATGAGACCTAGATTCTAGACTTCCATTTGCTTTGTTTTGTTTTGTCTTGTTATACTTTGCTTTGTTTTGTTTTCCTGTAAAATGGGGTGGGGATGGGGGGGACAGCGAACTAAGTGTCACTTAGTTTGATTTAAGATGTACCACTATAATTCTTTGATAGGTTGTTTTATGGAAAAACTATGGGATGGAGACTGGTCAATTTGTCTAAAGTTTAAAGTAGGCACACAGCTTTGGTATCTCTTCATTCATTGTTCATACTCAGTGATATCTTCCTGTGCCTTTTGAAGGAAATATGTCTGGTATAGTTCTGGTATTGTTTTCTCCAGACTCTTAAAGATCAGTAAAAACTGGTTATGGGACACCTAGTTTTGTACTCAGTAAGTCTGGGTACAATATTGGCTGTGACTGGAAGTTTGCCATGTGTATTAGTATAGATAGGTATTATGCCTCTTGAGAGATTGGGGGTCAGTGGGCAACAAGGGAGTCCACTAGAACAAAGTGAAGCAACATGTAAGAGTGAAAGTTATTAAACAGAAGACATGCCCAGGCACTGAATCTTGCCTCTTCAGTCTCCTGGTATGCTGTGACTTCCAGTTGACCAACTAACCAGTCAATACACTAATGTACTGCACACAATTGATACTACAAGAGTTCTGAGGAGGGAGAGATGATTATGGACTGAAGTCATTAGAAAAGATTTCAGAGAAGAGGTAGAATTTAAGAAGGAACTTGAAGAAACAGGAGAAAATGCATAGATAGAGAAAATAATAATAATGTTTCTGATGTGAAGGACAGCATAAGCCCAGATGGAAAGAACAGAAATGTCTCTGGGAGTACTGGGGCAGATCAGATTAACTAGCATCAAAGATTAAGAGTAGAAAGCAAGAGGGAGGAGATATGGGGATGTATGTGTATGTATAGCTGATTCACTTTGTTATACAGCAGAAACTAACACACCATTGTAAAGCAATTATACTCCAATAAAGATGTTAAAAAGAAAAAAAAGAGTGGGAAGTAGTGAAGACATGTCTGTAAAGATAAATTAGGTTGAGACTGAGGATGGTTTAGAAAAGAAGTCTGAACTTGAGATTGTAGAGTTTAAGAGGTTGCAACATCGTGACCCACGACTTGGAACTGACTTTCTGATATCATTTCTTCCTTCCTCCCCTCCTTTCTTTCTTCCTTCTTCCTTCCTTCCTTCCTTTCTTTTGCTTTCTTTTTCTTTTTTCTTTTCATAGGATTTTTAAAAGCAGGATTTGAATGCAGTAGGCTAAGCATGTGTTACCCTGTTTATGATAGTTTCCGCCACTTTTTAGAAACACTTTTTATTTTGAAATTATTTGAAAGTTATGTAAGTTATAGGAACAATAAGGCACTTCTTCATATCCTCCATCTGTACACACACATAGAGACATCTACTTTATTCTGAATCATCTGAGAGTACATTACAAATATAATAACCCTTTGTGTCCTAGGAATTCAATATGCATTTCCTAACAACAAGGGCATTCTCCTGTAAAACCACTGTACATTGATCAAATTCAGAAAATTTAGCATCAATATAATAACATGATTTATTATACTGCCTATATTCAAATTTTATGTTCTCTATATCACTTTTTCCCTAATTCAGGAGCCAATTCAAGAGCTCTATTTTTTTTTTCATTGTCATGACTCTTTAATCTTTTAGCCCTTTATGACCTTGACATTTTGGGAGAGTAAGGGCCCGTTTTTAGAATGTTACTCAATTTTTAAAAATATTTCTTCATGGTTACATTCAGGTTATGCCTCTTGGACAAAAATACTACCTGAGTGATGTTTTGTTCTTTATGGTACCTCACATCAAGAGGCACGTGTTTGGTGACATTAACCTCCCATTATGTGTCCCATTATTGGTGATATTAGCTTTGATCACTTGATTAAAATGATGTCTGTGAGGTTTCTCTGTAGTTAATTTAACCATTGCTTAGCTTCGTAATTGATAAGTGATATGTGGGGAGATGTTTTGAAATTCTGTAAGTACCCTGTTCCTCTTTAAACTTTCACCAAATAACTTTGCTATCTATTGATGATACATGAGCAGGTTATTTCTTTGCTTTAAAAATTCCAAGTGGTGGCAGGATTCTTTGGAAATTTCTACGTGAATAATCATGTTATTAAAAATATATATATTTAAATCAATCAATATTTATTCATTTCCCACCCCAAACCTTTTATTTATGTTTCTTCACCTACTATTTACTAGGACCTCAAGTACAATGTTGAATAGAAGGGATAAGAGCAAATATCCTTGTTTTTTTTTTTGCATCTTAGGGACAAAGTATTCTGTCTGTTCATTGTAGGATTTTAATAGGTGTTCTTTATCAGAGGACGTTCTTTTCTATTACTATTTTTCTCAGTGTTTCTTAATCATAAAAAGGCATCAATTTTCAAATTTTTATGCATTGATTGAGACGACCATATTTTCCCCCTTTATTCTACTAAGATGGCAAATTATTGGTTGATTATCATTAGACCAAACTTGCATTCCTGAGATAAAACTCACTTGGAACTAATGGATTTTTCATTTTATAAATTTCCTGATTCAATTTTCCAATATTTTCTTAGGGATATTAGCAGGTACGTTCAAAGGGATATTGACCTAACACTTGTAATAAATATACTTTGTTACATCAGTTTTGCTGACATCAAAAAACTAGATGTGAAATGTTCCTTCCTCCTTTATTTTAGGAAGAGTTTGTGTAGAATGGCTTTATTTATTTAATAAATATTTTATAATTCACTTGTGAAGACATCTAAGCCAGGGGTTTTCTTTGGGAGAAAAATTTTGATAAAATCAATTTCTGCTTTAGTTGTCTATTGCTGTGTAATAAAGCACACATGCATTTACGGGCTTAAAACGATGACAATTTATTGTTTCTCAAATTTCTGTGAATTGTCTGACTTTGTCTGGGCTCACTCATAGGTTTGTGCTAGGAGTCCCAAGATGGCTTCACCCCAAGTATGTTGGTTGGGGCTGGCTGATGGTTCAGCCTTTTCCTTCATGTTTTCTTTCATCCTGAGAAGTCTCAGAAGGATGTTCCAAAAGATTAAAGGTAGAAGCTTCATGGCATCACATTCTGGAATTCTGCCAGGCCTCAGTAGTTACACACCATCACTTCTGCACATTTTATTGATCAAAGCAAGTCACAGGGCCATTCCAGATCAGGAGCAGGGGAAGAGACTCTGCTTCTGAATGGAAAGAGTAAAAGGACATGCAGAATATAAGGGGTTGCTGCAGCTAGCTTTGCAAATAACCTACCACAGTCAATTAAGGCCAGAATAATCCATATCCCTTCCACATGCAAAGCATACACACACCTCTTTCAGATCCCAAAATATCATCCAATCAGAGCATCAAGCTTAAAGCCCCTGATCTCATCACGTAAATCTTATCCAGATATAGATGAAATACTTTGGATGTAGTTTATCGTGTAGTTCCTCCATACTCTTAATGCAGAGACCTGTGAACTAAAAATAACATTATCTCCTCCCACTCATACAAGATATAACATTGAAAGAAGGGTAGGATATTTGCTATAGACACTCCATTAAAAAGTCAAAGGACAGGAAACTCATGGAACTGCTGGTCTGTAGCAATTCTCACCTCTAACCATATATGTGTTAATTCTACCTTCTACAGGTGTAAAGAATGTTTCTTGATTAGGGCCCAGTACTAAACCCTGAGAGGAGTCCTCTAACTCATAATTCTTCTCAGCCCTTGGTTTTTCCCTCTGGGTGTCAGTACTGTGCTCTAGATATCTTTCTTTATTCATAGGAAATGGCTGTGCGTGTAGCTGACTAACATTTCCAGCTTGCTTTCAGCCTGAAGAAAGTTAGGGTCCCAGAGATCTCTTTCATTTTCCATTGTCTTTGACCCTTCTTAGTATAATCTAATAGCCTTTCCTTAAATACTTTTTGGGATTTCTATGTATCATGTTCTAGTTCATTCCACAAGATAAAATCCGTTTACACAATCCATTTTCAGACAGACTTCCCTCTACTTGGAGCATGTCAGGACAGTGCCTTTGAGGTTCTTAGATGCTCTTTTGCTTAGCTGAGAGAGTATAGCAAATATCACCTTAAATCTTTCAAAGAATTTTTAAAAAGGGTTTTACACTCTTGTCCTTGATTTTATCTATATCCTGGGGTGATTTCTTACTTTGAGAAACTTACACTAATTATAGAGACTCGAAATGTGAAAAAGTTTCATTTTCTAACCTTATTTATCCTTGGTCCATATTTCCTCTGAATTGTTTGGAAACTATTACTGCTCTAGATTGTTTCTCTTTTCTCATACCTTATGCAACTTAAAAAAATGGATACTTTCAAACTTCTGCTCTAGAAACGTCTTATCCTTGACTGGCTACAATCTATTTTTCACACAAAATACGGAATGATCCTTGTGAAAGTTCATGACAGTGGTCCACCTCTAACACAAGTAGTGGTTTTGAGTGAGTTTTAAAAAGTTGTCTCTTCCTGAAGACATTTGCTGATATCTTATGGAGAATTGTAATGGATATACATATCTATGATGTCTACAAATGTGAATGGCAGCCTCTGAAGTTGTACAGTGCAAAATCTGTATATCTCTATGACTGATTTTGCATTATTCCATGCTCAAAACCTTCTGATGCCTTCCCTTCGCAGTCAGAAAGCAATAAAGTTGAAAGTCCCATGTACGCAGAATATATAAATAATTCCTACAAACTAATAATGTAATTGCTAAAACACTTGGATAGACTGTCTACAAAGAAAGATATAAAAATGGTCAATATGCACAAAGTATTCAACATCATTAGATGTCAGAGAAATGCACATTAAAACTCCAATGAGATAGTTCTATGCACCCACTAGAATGGCTAAAATGAGAAAAGGCTGACAATACCAAATGTTGGAGAGGATATGGAAGAACCAGAACTCTAATGTTGCTGAAGGGAATAAAGAAGGATACAACTCTTTTAGAAAGTCATTTAGCAGTGTCGTTTCATTTAAAGTCAAAAATACACTTACCTTATGACCTAGCAATTTCAGTTTAAAATATTTACCCAAGGGAAATGAAAAGATATGTCAACACAATGACTTGTATACATACAGTAACGGCCAGAGGAAATAATTCAAATAAATACTAATGAAAATAGATAAATAATTTTGGTATGTTCATACATTGGAACACTAATTAATTAGAAGTAAAAAATAGGCTAATCATACATGCAAGAACCTGGATAAATTTCAAAAAACATATTGAGCAAACAAAGACTTACCAAAAGAATGTATACTCTGTGATTCCATTCATATGAAGTTATAGGATGGGTGAAACTAATCCATGATAGAAAAAAATTAGACTGTATGCTTCAGGAGGCAGGGTGGAGACTGACTGGAAGTGGATATGAAAGAACTTTCAGGGGTGATGGAAACATTCTATACCGTGTTTGAGATGGGGTTGCAAGGGTGAATATAATTATCAAAATGTATCTAATTATCTACCTAAGATCTGTGCATTTCACTGTATACTAATTTTATTTTAAAAAGAATCAGGGGCTTCCCTGGTGGCACAGTGGTTAAGAATCTGCCTGCCAATGTAGGGGACATGGGTTCAAGCCCTGGTCCGGGAAGATCCCACATGCTGCGGAGCAACTAAGCCCATGCACCACAACTACTGAGCCTGTGCTCTAGAGCCCCCAAGCCACAACTACTGAGCCCGCGTGCCACAACTACTGAAGCCCACATACTTAAAGCCCATGCTCTGCAACAAGGGTAGCCACCGCAATGAGAAGCCCATGCACTGCAATAAAGAGTAGTCCCTGCTCACCACAACTAGAGAAAGCCTGCGCTCAGCAAAAAAGTCCCAACACAGCCATAAATAAATACATTTTTAAAAATTTAAAAAATAAAAAAGAATCAGTGCCTGGGTCCAACACGACCCTTCTCCTGGCTGCTTCCCCCATTTCATATCCTATCACTCTACTCCTAACTTACAGTGCCCCAGGCACTATGCCCTGCTTGTTCCTCAAACCTACCAAATACACTCGCTCATTCTTTTTTTTTTTATGTCTGTTCAGTTCTTCTGCCCATTTTTAAAAAAATAATTAATTAATTAACTTTTGGTAGGCTTTCTCTAGTTGCGGCGAGTGTGGGCTACCCTTCATCGCTGTGAGCGGGCTTCTCATTACGCTGGCTTATCTTGTTTCAGAGCATGGGCTCTAGGCACACAGGCTTCAGTAGCTGTGGCACACAGGCTCAGTTGCTGTGGCTCACGGGCTCTAGAGCACAGGCTCACTAGCTGAGGCACACGGGCTTTGTTGCTCTGCAGCATGTGGGATCTTCCCGGACCAGGGATCGAACCCATGTTCCTTGCATTGGCAGGCGGATTCTTAACCACTGGTGAGAGTATTTACCAGAAGAAACTTGAGGTCTACAGTCAGGAAGATAAAGCCCATGTGCTCCATGACAATGGTTTTACAGTTTTAACAAATTAATATCCATACACAGAACACGGAATCCTCCAAAGTCTGTTTCAGGTTTAATTCCCATAAATTACTTCAATGAGTAAGTACTTTGTAACTCACTTGCAGCTTCACTATGTCCTGCTAATTCATTGTGCTGCTCTTACTCAGGAATGATCTTCAAAGCATTTAACCTAGCAAAGTTTATCAAACATATTGTTCCCCAACTGCTTGAAGCTTATCCTGCAACAGCTTCTATGACTCATGGAGAAAGCAAGCTATAAGGATTACAAGTGATTTTTTAACCTTTTTAAATAACAACAACAAAAAAATAACTTCAGTAGAAACAATATTCCTGACATAATATTTATTGAATCAGTATTGAGAAGGCAAAAGCAAATCCTAGCTTTTACTACTGACTACCCATGAAAATTTAAGAACAGTATTTTACCTCTTGGAAACTCTGATTCCTCGTCTGTAAAAATGATTACAAAAATGTAAATTTCAAAGAGGTGCTGTAAAGACTCACTATGACAGTATATGTAAAGCACTTGGAATGGCACTTGACCTATTGCGTGTGTTCAACAAATGATAGCTTAAACAACTTCTGTGTTCTGTACGGTTGAGGTGTAGTAATTATATTCTCCAGATAACTCATTCAGATAATGTCCTCAATTTGGCCTGCAATTAAAAGCAGGACAGCCACCTGTGAGAAAGAATATCTAAGTACTTAATGACAGCTCTAATCTACAAGAAGAACAGCTCTCCTTAAGGTGACTTATTGTCACCAAACCCACTTGTCTCTATGAACACTTTACTCTGCAACTAGTCCAGTATTAGCTGTCAAATCCTCTGGGATTTATTGCAATGATAAACTTCCCAAACTATGGAAAGTCTTCCCAAGGGACATTAAATAGCTATCTGGATAATTTAAAGAAAAACTTTGATGGGAAAATGCGAGTTTTGTTCTAGTCAAGTGAATTGGTGGGGTTTCAGGGCTCTTCACAACCTTGCAGTATGGTACCATTCTTAAGCCATGTCTTCCCAACCATATTGTCTGTGACGTGGGTGAATTTCTATTTCAGATCAATTTAGTATGTAATCAGTAACTATTAGGATTGACTATCAGGCAAACATGTTCAATTAAATTACATTTAACTGTGCCATAGCATTTCAAATCATCTATATACTTCTTTAGTTTTTGAAATTATATAGCATATTGCAATTGGATTGAAGTATATATTTCAATGTACTTCAATACATTGTACATATGTACATATTTCCTTTCCTGGAAAAATGGCCACTCCTTCCTGACTGATCCCATTGTATATTACACAAAGTTCTTTCACAGCACTACCAATACATTATTGCTCCTGGGGGGCAGGCAGCAACTAATATTTACTCATCTTTTAATTCTACTCTTAGAGCCTAGCACAAAGCTGGCCCATGGTAGAGGATCAACAGTTTATTCTTTCAGTCAATTCATACGCTTTCTCAGTTGCTCCTACTCCATCACTAAGTTTCTCTGTGATGTCACGTAGATCGTTTCTCTGGGTAATGCCTCTGTTTTCTCCATGGAAAAGGAAGGACTTAAATCTCTGAAATTCTATAATTTTATGAAAACAAGGAAACAGAATGAAAAGAGACAGTGAATACAATAGGTTTATCCCTAGGGCACTCACAGATATGTGGGCAAGACAGTCCTGGTGCTCAGCTTTCCAGATCTCATTTTCTTCCTACCCATATTATCTCCCTCAGGACAGAGAGTGACAGTGTTAGTAAGAGCAGAGATAAAACCACCTTCTTTATTAGATCTGCGTGAGACCAACAGGCCTCCCATACATGTAGAGAGTCAGATCTTCCTTGGCTTTAATATGGTTAGAGAGCGTTGCTGGACCTCACCCTTTAATTTTTTAATGAACTGATTACCAGTCCCAGGGATCAAAGACTCCTGTTGTTTATCTTTACTCTTTTAGTTTAATGATTGCTGACACTCGATCAGGGTGTCCTAAAGACCCAGATGAAGTTTGATTGCCATTCAAGATAAAATAATAAAAAAACTCACCAAGCTCTATAATGTCCTACTATGAACCTAAGGGGTGATGGACAATAGCATTACCCATGTTTAAAATGAGCTATCCCTGATCCTTATTTGACAGATAAGGAACCTAAGACTCAGAGACAAACTGATTTCCTTGTTCTGGGCACTAGTCAAGCAGGGAAGCAGGGTTTCCTCAAAATATTAGGGAAGGATTTTCCTAGAAAAACACTGCTTGATGAACACAAATCTTTTATTTTTATCCCCACTGATGCTCCTCTTGGAATCCCAGGTGTTAATGCTTCCTCTAGGATTATAGCAGGTATATAGAGATAAAAGGTGGAAAGAATCAGCTTTACTGATGGCTGTTCAGTAAACACAAAATTCAGAACTTCTCGATAAGTTGGATTTGAAATTGTGGCTAGGATCTTGGGCCAAACTAGGACCATCTTAACACTTAGCCCTAAATGTAGACATTGACATCAGTGGGAATGGTAGGGTTTGATTTACTCATTCAAATGGCAAGGAAGAAACTGGAAAATGGTCCACCTTCAACAAATGGAGGAACATCTACCCTGTTTATCTGCTTTGTGATGGGAGGAAGAGTTGTCCCCTCTTATAAAACTAGGGGCAGAAAGTACACGAGAGAAGGAGAATGAGAAAAGTACTTACAATGTCATTCGATTTAGTAAACATACTGCAAGTGAAGTTACCCCACTGAGCATGAGGTTCTCGAATTTCAAATCATCTGCACCTGCTCCTTGAGTTGGAACAAAAATGGATGGAAAGAGACAGGAAGTGTCCACTCCAATAATCTACTTTATGGAGAGTAGAGTAAAAGTGTCTCTTCTATGGAAATGTAAGTAAGGAAGAATCAGTTCCTCCTTCTGGAAGCTTTTAGTTTAGGTCTTCATTTCTCTCCTGTAGTATGGCCAATAAGCCTCTTAGTATGTTTATCAAGATTCTTCTAATTTATGTTTTTCATGGCATGAAGGAAGGTCTTCTTTATAGAAGATTAAATAATGCCTCCAACTTTCTACCAAACCTTCAATATTTCCTTGAGAAAGTCATCCACTCTTTCCTCAGATTCCTATTAAATGGGGGAATGATGGTAATTGCTGTGCAAGGTTTTTGTGAAGGTTAAATGAGTTAATATCGTAAATCACTAGTTAGTACTAGTTATTAGTTTCCTCATTAGATTTACCTTCCACTGCCTTCTCTCAGCTACCCCTGGCTCAGTACATGGTATTCCAATCAGTAGGTACAATACTACCATTGTTCCTAGGAAAACATGGGCTTGAGCCTGGAAGTACTTAGCTCATTCATTTAATTTAGCAACACCTTATAGATCTCAGCTGACCCAGGACACAAGGCCCCAAAGACATCCATTGGGTTCTCCAGTTGAGTCCTAAGTCTTTCTGCAAACATGGGTTAGGCTATAGTGTTGCAGAGCTAACTGCTGATCATCTAGAACTGAGGCACTAGTAGACAACATGACTAGAGACACAGTTGTGAATTTAATATTTTGGAAACAATCACTACAGCTATGAAATTATCATAAACTGAGTGCAAAGAAAAAAAGAAAGCCAAAGACAAATATGTAAAGAATATCTATTTTTAGAGCAATGACCTTTAACCATCTATGTGTCTTGAACCAATCATGAATATTGTCACAAGTGTTCCCACAGCAAATTTAAAAGGTGGTTAGGGTGAGTCATTATAGCTTCAAGATTAAATGGCTTGTCCAAAGTCACACAGTGAGCTAGTTGCATAGCTACGAATAGAACCTGGGTTGCCTAAATCCCTGCTAAAAAAAGCTGCTAAAGTCAGGTATGGCGGGACTGGAGAAAGCCTTACTGTTGCTGATGCTAGGGTGAACTTTCAAGATTTGGTCTTTGGAGCAGAAATGCCTTTCCCTGCTCACCTCACTACTTTTAAACTCTTGGCAGAGAGAAACTGAAAACATAGAAAATATTATTAGTGTTAGAAAAGTGCCAATCTCAGCTAAGCTCTGTTGAGTCAGTAATTCAACATAAGAGGATTGGTAGAGAGGGTAAGAATAAATAACTTCTAAGGTTCTCTGAGCATTTGAATTTATGATCTATAAAATTCCATCCATAAAAGGGAAAAAATTTGGACATGTAAAATTATAGACCAGTTCTGCCCAGGGCTTAGTCATTAGCAAGGGAGTTTTTCATAAATAAAAGGTTAGGGGTGTTTCTGGGTTTTTAACAGACCTAAATGTCTCAGATGTTATGGAAACTTGCTAAGTGGAAGGCACTGTGCAAAAAACTTGATAGGTACTATCCCTCACCTTATGAAGCTTAGAATCAAGAGGAGAAAAAATTCAGTGCTAAAAGTTGTCCAGTAATGCATTCAGATTGTTTCCTTTTTTCCTCTAGTTACATTTATGTAAGACAATATAACACATACCCAGAGGAACTCAATCCTCTGTCATGCCTATTAAACATCTTAGCCAATATATTCCTTGATTTAACAAGTTCTTTGTGAAGATGTTGGTTTCTCAGTGGAGCCAGAGTATATATAAGGATCACTGAGCAAGCAGTAGATTTTTTTTTCTTTTGTCTTTAAGGAGCTTAGAAACATAACAAAAAAGTTTTACTTGTACTTTTTTCATTTTTGAAGAAATAAAACTACACTGAGAAAAATATGAAAAAGAAAAAAAATGTCACCCATAATCCCACTATTCTAACACTCTCTGATCACATCTTAGTTTCTTTTGCTGATCTCTCCTTTTCTCAAGGATTCTTAACTATCTCGAGACCTAGGACTTGGTCCTTGGACTTTTCATCTTTTCTGTCGTAACTTTCTCCAAAGTGATCTCACTTAATCTCCTGGCTTTGTGTGCCATCTGTATGTTGATGACTCCCAAATGTATAACTCCAGCTTAGATTTCCAGCTAACTCCTTTATAGTTACACCCATCTCCCTCCTTAGCCTCCAGCAACCAATAGTATGTTCACTACCTCTATAATTTGGTAATTTTGAGAATGTTACTTAAATAATATCATACAGCATGTAACCTTTTGACATTAGCCACTTTTTTTTGCGGTTATGTGAGCCTCTCACTGTTGTGGCCTCTCCCGTTGTGGAGCACAGGTTCCGGACCCACAGGCTCAGCGGCCATGGCTCACGGGCCCAGCCGCTTCATGGCATGTGGGATCTTCCCGGACCGGGGCACGAACCCGTGTCCCCTGCATTGGCAGGCGGACTCTCAACCACTGCACCACCAGGGAAGCCCCTGAGATTAACTTTTTTTGTTCAGCATAATTCCCTTGAAATACTTTCAAGTTGCTACATATATCAATTGTCCATTCATTTTCTCATTATGTATGTACCACAGTTTATTTAAACACTTATCCATTGAAAGATACTTGAATTGTTTATAATTTTTGGCTATTACAAATAAAGCTTACAAATAATGTTCTATGAACACTCATATACATTTTTGTGTGGACATTTCATTTCTCTGCAATAACCCCCCGGGAATGTGATTGCTGAATTGTATGTTAAGTATATATTTAGTCTTCTAGGAAGCTGCCAAATTATTTTCCAGAGCAGCCGTACCATTTTACCTTCCCATCAGCAACGTAGGAGAGATCTAGTTTCTCCACACACCTGTCAACACCTATTGTTTGTCTGTTAGATTATAGCCATTCTAGTAGGTGTATAGTGGTATCTTGTGGGGTTTTCTTTTCCTTGGTGTTTAATGATGTTGAACATCTTTTCATGCATTTACTTGCCATCTGTATACTCTTCTTGATGAAATATCTTTTTCATGTCTTTTGCCCATTTTTCCAGTTGTAATTTTTTGGGGAGTTCTTTATATATACTTGATAAATCTTTTGTCAAATATGTGGTTTGCAAATATTTTCTACCAGTAGCTTGTGTTTTCATTCTCTTTACAGAGTATTTTGCAGAGTAAAAGTTAAAAATTTCACTTAACTGTGTTTATTCCAGTATTTCTCAATTGATTTTACCATGATTACCTTTTCTGGCCCATAATTAGCATCTTAAGATAATGAGCATCTGCAAACACAGATTTAGAAATGCTGTTTCAGCCATTTCCTTACTCTACCTCTGACATCCAAGTGCACCTGTCTGATGCACCCAATTCTCTCAGGGTAGGGGCCAGGAGCTAACCTGAAATCCAAATTTATGGCAGTGAGTGCTATGAGAATGCACCATATCCCCAGTTTCATATTGTATTCTGTCAGGGGCTTTCTAGAGGCAAACTCAAAGCAAGTAGGAAGTGATTTGGAAGGTGAAAATTTTAGTCTCCATGGAAGCTGGAAGGGAAAAGACTTCAGATTGCTAAAAGAGAAGCACTAGATGTGGATTCTAATCCTAGATTTGTCGCTAATTGTCTGTGTAACATTAAATAAGCCACTCCATTCTGGGCCTCAGTTACCTCATTTGTAAAAGTGAAAGGGCTAGCTACAGCAAATTTAATATTCTGTCATTCTAAATTACACCAATACACCAGCTGATTGCAAATATGAATCTCATCTTTGATGACGTTATTTCATGATTCTACTTGGAAGCTCTTAAAGGGGGATAATTTGAGCATTGGGTGTGTTTAAATAAGCCCTTAGACCCCTCCAGGGTGAGCCAATTTTCGGCACCACTTTTCTAATAAAGACATAAGGTTTTCACTCTGTTTCTTCTAGGATCAAAGTGTTGAAGCAAGCCTCCACTTCTACAGGTTTCCCATGTCAAGATACTCTGAAATCTACACCCTGGTTCTTTGATGTTTTATTTCTAATCTAAATCAACATTGAAAATCAGTGATCAGGAATAAATTAGGACAGAATGAAACCATCTTTTCTAAAGTTAAATGGAGCTTGAGGATAGAGAGGGTACAAGAATGGGAGAAGAGGAAGAGGAAGTTGGTGAAAAGGCTAGGATGATGATTAATTAGCCAGTAGGCAGATATACATCCATCCAATAAAAGAGTGTCATTAAGATTGGTTTATAATTAATTGCAACAGCATCTTTGCTTAAAAGGAACTTCACACAAAAAAAGTACATCACTTAAACAATTTGGTAATCAGTTTCAAAAGATGCTTTTTTCCCAACCTGTCATCCCAAGACAGGGGAACAAAGAATACTGTCCATATATAGAGGGGAAAGAAGGATGAAAGTAACTGTCAGTCTAACAATGCTGATATCCTGGTGCGGGAGGAAAGAAAGGCAGAAATGTTAAGTGCAAGAAACAGGTACATAGAAGTCTAAGAAAACAGACAGTGAGGGTTGATGTGGAAGAACATCATCACAAAATCATGCTGATATTTAGAAAACTATTAGTTAGATCAATAAAAGTTTAACAATCTCAGATCTGAAAGGATTTGGAAGGTAATGTTGTCATCCACCTTTCCCTTTTTCGTGTGCTCACATTTCTTTTCAACACAATCATTCATTCATTCTTCCATTTAGCACTTATTTTTTTGAAGTCCTACTATGCACCAAGTACTACCATGAATCCTGAGAACACTGAAGTGATTAAGACACAATCTTTTTCATCAAGGAGCTGTCATTCTAGTCCATTCTAGTCTAGATTCGACAACCAAAGAAATATTTATGAAATAATGTGATGTGTTTTTTGGCAATACCGACTGGGGGCTATTGAAAGCAAAAAGGAAGAATTCTGCCTGGGTGAGTGGGAAACCCACAGGAAGGGGATTTGTGGTTTGGGAGGGTAAGATTGGGAAAGGATTCTTAGGATTATTTAAATCTAGAATTCCCTTTGGGGATCTAAAAGCATGAGTTTTTTTCTCTCTTAGGTATTCAACGGGTGAATGTGAGGTGGGGAGGATGGGGGATCTTCAAAATACCAGCCTGCCACCAAATGGCAAAATATTACTCTTTCTGTTCTTGAGGGCAACACTATATAATGTTAGCACTAGAAAGTATCTCGCAGAAAGTGACATTTCCAGAAGGAAACTGAGGTCCAGAGAAAGATAGCAACACACACACACTCGAAAGTCTAACACAGTTGGGACTAAGCTCCTAATCCAGTTTTTTTTTCCATTACCCCTCTCTCCCCCACCCCATGCCCCTTTTCTCTTTTTCAGGCTATACTTATAACCTCCCTAGGGTGCTAGATAATACTTGCATATTCTAGCTATTTTTATTTTCACGTATTTTTCCCATGAAGATTTTGTTGTTTCCTCTTTCAGACATGACCCAAGACCACAGGCTGGCCTCATTAACTGATCCCTATGGCACCTTAAAGGACAGTCCTCCCTAGGGAGACACATGGATGGGGATTACTAGTCCCCAGTTACTGCATTCCCACCAGCCCTGGCCCTTTCTGCAGAGCTAAGATGCAAGCAATTTGCAATCCATGTTGAGGAAAACATTTATGCTTGCAGCCAGTTTGGCTTCTTCCAATGTCGTTTACAACCTTTGTGGTTTGAATCTGTTCACAGAAGAATTAATTGCTGGTTTTGAATGTTATTAGGGAAGAAACCCAACTAGTTCTCAGGATACTCATCTGGGAAATTTTCAGCTTCAGGAAGAATCGTCAGATGGTTTCAAAAAAATAACTTGACAAATTAATGCCCTTTACAGAAGTTAGCTGTGGGTGGGTGGGAGATGGATATAAATCTGGAGTAAAGAGAGATGGCTTAATAATGGCAAAGCCCTTTCCCCTTCTGTATCTTTGTCTTCCTACAGTGACATTCAGAATCCTAAAGCCAAAGCCCATATTACACAGAGGCAGAAAAATGCAGCTATATTTACATGAGATTTGGGAAAGCTAAAAGCCCTCATCTGCTAAAAGTTTCTCTCTCCACTGACCCTCCCTCTGGTTTGGCCTGATACATTTCTCTTTCAGATGCACACACTTTGAGTTATTTAAACCAAACTCACAACCTTATCTTCAGAAGGAGAATACTAAAATGTATATTTTACTACGTGTAACATCACCAGCATCATGCTAGGCATGGAGCCAAGGTGTTCTGTGCATGTTAAATAATGATGATGGTTTATTCCTTCATTTGCTAAATTAAATATCTGAACTCCCAGTTTACATTCAGTGCTGTGGTTAAAGATAAACTAAGACAGCTTCAGCCTTAAAGCGCTTACAGCCCCCGAGGAGAGAGAGATCTATAAACAGATGATTGCAATACACTGAAGCAAATAATTATAATGGAGGGAACCACAAGTATGATGGAAGATCATCGGTACAGCTGGAGACAGGGAATGGCCTGTGATATCTGACTCCTAAAAGCCAGTGGGAGTTATTATTATGTGAATCCTGGCAGTTGCAGAAGTTCTCCATCACTCATAGAATTATAGGCTGGAAAGGGAGAGAGAACATGGCATCAGCAAATCTAGAGTGGCCAGCAGGGGGACAGGGGCTTGCTTGGGAGGAATGCATGAGGGGCAGGAGCCCTGAGCACTGGGTACTCAGGTAACAGACTGACTATACTCTCTACCAGGAAGGGAGGTCACCTAGGTAAATGTTGGGGAATGGAGGTCAAGTGCAAATTCCAAAAAAGAACACTGAAGGCATCCGCTGGTTGCTTCAAAATATCCCCGTGTTCCACTCTGCTCTTAATCCAGTGACATATTACCAGTATACATTCTTTCTGTTCCCACTTCTGTATGTCATCCACACATATCTGTGAGGGGCTACATGGAAGGGAGCTAATTTTTTTTTAATAATTATCATTTATTGGGTGCTTACAGTATTTTACAATTATAATTTATAATCTTCCCAACAGCAAATCAGTGAGTTTGGAATTACTAATCTCCTTTTATGTTATAAGACTGAAAAAAAAAAAGTTAAGAAAAGTTAAGTAACTTGCCGAGGTAATATAACTGAAACAGGAATTCAGATCCAAAGCCTATGTTTTTTGTTCATGATACGGTCACACTTCACAAGTTTTGGAATCAGGCATGTTTGGATTTAAATTAATAAAAATATATTTGTTCCTCATGTGATTTTTACTTTTATTTCCCTTTATTTTATTAATAGGGTCTTTGGCTGGTTTGTTTTATTTAAGAATCCTACATAAATATTTACTTCTCTCATTTGCCTATTTTCGCTTCCTTGAGAAAATGTTCTTAGCTTATTGAAATGATTGTCAGTGCTCCAAAAATCGTGAGTCCCAGTCAAGTCAGTTTAACAGCTTCACTGGGCAAGTATCATGTATTCAAAACTGGTGAATACTCTAGATACCTCTCTTGCACTGATTTATAATTTTCACGTCCCTAATCACCACCTAAAACGTCATATAGTTGTTCATTTGAATATCGCTCATCTCTTTTTTTCAGGCTGTGCAGACTGTTTTATATTCTGCTTTTAAAATATTCCTTAATCTTAATACGTGGAATTTAATATGTGCATTAATTCCCTTACATAATACGTGGTACACTTTCACAGTTTAACAGACCACGTAGTTGCCATTTTTAACGTTTTAAATGTTTAATAACTTATTAAATATAATAAATTATTATATTTATTATAATATTTAATAATTTATTAAATATAATCTTCCCAACAGCAAATAATAATTGGAACTTCTGCAACTGCCAGGATTCACATAATAATAACTCCCACTGGCTTTTAGGAGTCAGATATCACATGCCCTTCCCTGTCTCCAGCTGTACCGATGTTCTTCCATAATGTTTGTGTGCTTCACTGATTTCCATACCACCAGAAGCAGAACATCCAAGGACAGAGGAGATGAAGCAGTCTGGTTCTGAGCCCAGACCAGAAGAATTTCTGTGATCTTGAGTCCTTGAATGGGGTGGATTGTACATTCTTTTGAGGGCCAACAGAATGTTGTCCATCTCTTGCACTAGACTGTGAACTCCATGAAACCAGGAACATCCCCAGTTTTGTTCAAAGACATACCCTCAGGAACTAAGCAGTCCTGGAAACCCATCAGTGCTTTACAAATATGTTAAATGATTGAGTGACTATTAAATACTGAAGGAAATATAAGGACGTGTAAGACACATTTTGGTCTCAATATGTGCACCTGGTAGGGGACCCAAGACATAAATGCACGAAGTTGCCAACTGACCGTTTACCTATTATAAATCTGAGGCCTCATATTCAGATGTGAAGTAAATTTAACATTTCTGTTTAATAACTCAGCCTAAACTGGATTTCTAGCCTCTATTCTTCTAGTGTGGCAGAAACTTTATGTGTTTCCTCTCCTTTCCCCAATTTGTGTCTACGACTTAATGAGAGCTTGTGCAGGCCAAGCCCCAGGGGTGAGGATGCTGTCTGGAACTCATTTATCTATGCACACCAGTCATCAATGTGATGACCTTTGGTCCTCTCTCTGTGGCTCTTCCAGGACTGGAGTTCTCTCTGTCCCTTCTTTTCTTGTGCATAAAGGCACAGAAATCCTTGTCCTGTTTTTCAGCTATCTCTTAAAATCTGCCTTTGGACCTCTCTGCATCCATACCCTCTCTGAGGTTTTGGCACCTTTCCGGGGCTCTGTCTACAGAACTGGGTCCATTCTCTGCTCTTGAGAGTGCCACAGCCTTCATACCACCTCCTGGGATTATGTCAGAGAAGAAAGGTATAGGGCCATTCTCTCTCTCAGGCCCACAGAACTCTGTTCTCATAAACTCCCCTGCATTGCTGCTTCCTTTCCCAAGCCTGGAAGAGTATTTTTCTAGTGTAGGAGGGGGGAACACCTCATTTTTCTCAATCCATATGTTTTCCAAACATTTTTGTCTCTCCTCTAACCCCTTCCTGTAAGGTTTTAGGAAAACAAAGCCAGGATCAAGAGACTCACAAGCTTTGTGCTCTTTCCTGGAATGATGAATACAGATAACTAATATCTTGTATAGAAAGAAGAGAAATGGGGAAATATCAGGGGGAAAAAAAAGTTAATATCTCAAAAACATTATTTTACTATATTATTCTCCTAGTAAACCTCTGCATTCCTGTGAAAAACAGGTATTTTTCATCCAGTCGTTTTATCTCTACTCCCTCCCCAAAGGGTTAGGACCTGGGTCTGTCCTAAATTGGGCTCTCCAGGGCAATAATATCATAATCAAAGCAACCTACTCAAAAGAAAATAACCTAGTCTGTATAATGGAGCTAACAATCCATAGGTCACAAATCAATAGCCAAACTGGCCAACGTGATTAACACTGGAATTGAGAAGCCAGTTCACATTCTGGGACAAGAGGTGAGCACTCTGTGTTTAATTAGATTTTACTCAAGTACATTGCCTTCCCCTCATAAGGCATTTACTCAGAACATCCATTAGTGTCAGTATTTTAGTAGTTATTTTAGTAATAGGACATGATTTCTTGAGGGTTGGCATGCCCATCGGTGTCCATTCTTGCTCTTGGATGGCACGTTGCTATCCTGTGTCTCTTTGAGTAGGGGTGAATTCCTTGCTGGGAGGAAGAACTTGATCTCACAAAGTGGTCTAGGTGGTACCCTGTGCAGCTCACCTCTCAGGTCAGCTTGTCGCCTACTCCCCACTCACACCCACACCTTATACGGTAAAGAACCTCAGGGACTTCATTACCTGAATTTTACAAGTCAAGCTCTTTTCATAAAGTGTCATCTGAAAATAGCTTGCTTAACGTTTGTGGATCTTACTATTTCTATAATTTTAATTTGCTTTTATCTTGCCATCTGTAGGCTCACTCCATCCAAATTCATGGCAATCTGACCATTAGGCATTTCCCTAAATGGGGGGCCCTTTCTTGAGTCCTCCAAATATTCATTCTAACCTATAGTCAAGGAAGAGTTTACTTCCTCAGATTCTTGAATTCAGTTCTTTCACCTTTCTAACCTCTATAGAAGTGGTTTTGGGTATTTGTACCTCCCACTGTTGAAATGTTTTTTCTCCTGATGGACAGTCCCCTGACTTAGTTACTAGGTTAAATGTAACTTCGTTACCATTTCTTGAGTGCCTCCCATATTCCAGGTACTACTATTGGGTAGGGAAGGAGCACCAAGGACTCCCCCAAACCTCATTCCTTCACGGATAAACGCTGGATGCAAAAATCAAAGGAAAGTGGTAAAGAGAAATTAATTCTTTTTTTCGTTTTTAATTTTCTGCCTTCATAGTTATGGTGAGTCAAACAGCAGGAATAAATGGTCATAATGTTGTCCAAAAGTACGGAGTGTGATTCTTCCTCCCAGAAAGCTTGGTGTTTTAAAAACATTTTGTTTAAATAATTATCAGTACTTTTATCTTTGAGAGGAAATTGAGAGTCATTAGAGAGAGAAAAACAACAAGATCTGAGCCATCCACTTTTTTTTAATCCACTTTTTTATGTTGTTGTTTTTAAGCAGAAATACTTTAAGTAGCATATTGGATGCTCCATCCCGTAGTTTGTGACCTCTTCATCTGACAATTTAAAGGTGTAATCAAGCTGAGCTCAACATCAAGTAGCATTGGTGGTGTGGCAGAGGGTCAGTTCCACTCTACCTCAGGCATCTGAGGAAGGGTTATGCCTCCTGTGTATACATAAGCCTTTTTCCTTGGTACAAACTGGCAGAAACACTCTTCTCTTCAACCAGAGGCTTCTAGGAAACCACGTTTTACTTAAACCAATGTGCTTTAAATTACATATTTTTGTTTGGATTAAGGTCTTATATCTTTAGAGTACCTCTGTGAAATGTGTGCTGGAAGGGGTACAATTTTATGTTTGTTAAGACAGTATTGGGGATTCCCTGGTGGTGCAGTAGTTGAGAGTCCGCCTGCCGATGCAGGGGACACGGGTTCGTGCCACTTATCCTGGAAAGGAAAAAGGATGTGTAGTCAAAAAATGTGGACTTGAATTCTAGCTTTATCACTTACTGGCTGAGAGGTTTTTGTTTGGGGGGTTCCACTTAAATCTCTTTTTATCTGTAAAATGAGACTAATAGTCATGTCTGTGTCATAGGTTGTAAAGATTAAGTAAAATAATACCTGAGTAACATGGTGTAAACTCTGAGTTGAATAAATGATCATCTGTTCATTATTTATCCCATATTACATCCCACATCTCTTGTCATTAAGCATTCTGGTATGACTCACAATCTTCATTTTTGTCCCAACACCTGCCAAGATCACCTATGATTGCATCATGCATGTGGATGCTCAACCAACAACATGGTCTTAAGCTCCCTGACCCCAAAATTCTTCCACTTCAATAACCCAAGCACATTACTGAACTTGGGCCTTGGAATGCCCTCATCTCTGGAATGGTAAATTGCAGTATTCCAAGATCTATTATATCCTATCCTTATAGACATTTTACTCCCTTATGTCAACCTATTCTTCAACCTCCTTGAGACTTTTTTGCTTACATTTTTCCTTTTTGTTCTCAATTCATCATTTTCTTTATGCTTTCCCTTCTTTTCCTACTCAATCTAAAGCTCTAGTAAGTCTCTTAAGTTACTCTCAATAGTACTTCAATGTCCACAGACTCAAACCTCTATATCCTCCCTGTCAATTCATAGCCATGGGTAAACCCAGACATGTACCCTCACCACTCATACACTTGAACTGCTGAGCATTACAAAAGCCTATTACATATGTATGTGTATTGTTACCACTAGAAATATGTGGACTCCATCTCAGTGGTACCCCCTGTACTCTGTGACAAACCTTTTACCTGTCCCTGCTCAGTCTCTCTTCCATCCCTCAGAGGAGCTGGCTAGTTCATGCTTTCTTTACACTCCACAGATCCTTACTCCATCTCTCCCGCAACTTCAGCAGATTTTTATAGGGAAAAAATGAGGTTATCAGAAGCTAAATCCCTTACCATCTTACCTCTGACCCTACAAACCTACAACTTATTTAAGTGTATATTCGCCCTTGCTGTTTCTGCTTCTATATCAAAAGAAGCAGTTTCTCTTCTCCAGTTCAGTACTATTTTCTTCACATTTTCTACATCTGTTTGCCTAATCCTATAAGTGAGCTTATACCTTCATTATCCTCTTCTATCATGTATTTACTATCCTTTCTGTTTCTAACTCCTTTCAAATAGGATATAAACATGATCAAGCTTCTTTAACCATAATTTTTAAAACATCTTCTCCTTAAACCTTGCATCCTTCTCTATCTGCACCCTATATCTATCCTTTCTTTTACAACTCAAGGCAAGACCCAGTCATTTAACTGGGAGTCACTCTAGTCTCCTCCCTTTTGTTGATCTGCTCACATTTACTCACCCATTAAATTATATGGATATTCCTTATTTTATTTTTCTTGTATTCATCCCCACATGCACCTCACTGCCATCATCATCTCATCATCTCTGTTTTCATTCTTACAGTTGTCACCTAACTTGACTTGCATCCCTCAAATAACCACCAGAAAGATGTTTCCAAAGCATAGTGTTTTTCTTCCATGGCTCCCTACATTTTATAGGCTACAGTTCAAACCCTTTAGAAGGTGATAAAGGGCTTTCGATGACCTATCTCCATACCTTGCCTCAAAGTTTAATGTCCACACCACTCAAATCTTTCAATCAAATACTTTATACTTGAAGATTTAGCTAAAAATTACTTCTCTCTGTGAATTCTTACTCTACTCTTGATGCCCCACAGGCTCTCTAGGCTCCTTCTGGTAGAATGAGTCATTTTCTCTTTTGTACAACTAATTTTCTTTGTCTAGACTTATATCTCTGTGTCTTAGATACTTTATTATATTTAGCATTTACTCATCTAATAGATTGCAAGGCAAGAGAAAGCAGGGACATATCTCATTTGTTGTTGTATTTCCAATACCTACTACAGTGCCTGGAAAATACCTAGTTCTCAAGTTTTTGGTTTTTTTTTTTTTTGCAGTAGGCGGGCCTTTCACTGTTGTGGCCTCTGCTGTTACAGAGCACAGGCTCCGGACATGCAGGCTACGCAGCCATGGCTCACGGGCCCAGCTGCTCCGTGGCATGTGGGATCTTCCCGGACCGGGGCACGAACCCATGTCCCCTGCATCCGCAGGTGGACTCTCAACCACTGCGCCACCAGGGAAGTCCTCAAGTATTTTTAAAGAAATAAGTGAAGGAGTTGGAACCCTAAGTGGGCTTTGGAAGATGAGTGGAATAAAATGATATAGTAAAAAACAAAGTTGAAAGATGCTCCAGAGAGAGAAGGAGACAATAGTTGTGAAAATTATGCACTTTATGATTCTAAGAAGTGCTATTCACATGGTGTTGTGGAATAAATGTTTGTGTTCCCAAAACATTCATATGTTGAAGCCCTAATTCCTGATGTGATAGTATTTGGAGGTGGAGCCTTTGGAAGGTAATTAGGTTAGATGAGGTCAGGAGGTAAAACCCTCATGATGAGATTAGTGCCTTTGTAAGAAGAGTCACTAGAAAGCTTTCTCTTTTTCTCTCTTTCTCTGAGGATACAGAGAGAAGGTGGCCACCTATAGGCCAGGAAGAGAGCTCTCACTGAAAACTGAGTTGGCCAGCCCCTTGATCTTGGACTTCCCAGCTTCCAGAATTGTGAAAAAATAAAAATCTGTTGTTTAAGCCACCTGTATGGCGGTATTTTGGTATTTTGTTATGTCAGCTTGAGCAGACTAAGACACATGGTGATTATTGTTGGCATGTAGAGCTTCTCTGGTCAACCAAAGCAGAGGTTATTTATCTATCTTATGAGACTCTGAAGTGCCTTTCCCCTCACAGTTTCTTACACTTACATGTTGCAAGATGTACATCTTATCTAAATTGAAAGCATCTGGAAAGCCAGGATTAAGTCCGATTATGAACCATGGCCCCTAGATTTGTATAGCCCACAATCCACACAACCACACATGGCACTTCTATTCTAAATCTATTCCAAAGTTATAATGTATGCAGCCAGGTTAGCGTTATTGGGGAGTTATGTGAGTTGTGTAAAGGTTAGGGAGGGAGAATAAAGATTTAAGATCATAGATCATAAACATGAAATGAAAATTACATTTTCTGAACTTCTAAACTTTTAATTTATGTGTTATAGATAATAATCTGAAAATAATACTTCTAAAATTACCTGAGCGGTGCCTGGCCTCTGTAAGTTTCACAGATATACATGTGACCATATTTGGCAAATGAATCAAGGAGTTGAATATTAATTTTGTCCAACTAAAAGATTAATTTCATTCCTAGTGATTTATATATAAATAATATAACATATCTGATCCAACTCATCCTCTAATAAAATTTGCATGAGATTTGTCTGACACTTTCCCCCACTTCCTAAGGTTTCTGTGGTTTTACTAGATAACTCAAAATCTTTACCTGCTCAGTTCCTATTGAGGAAAAAAATGTGTAAATGAGACACTAAATATTTTGGTGCTAGAGTTGTTAGGCTTATCTCCAGAAAGTATAGTTATTCAAACATAAACAATACCTTCTAGTGAAATAGAGCCACAGTTTTAACTATAAGAAACTATTGACATAAGAAAAAGCTTGAAGCACATAACCCAGAGCCAAGGGATTTTTCCTCATAATCAGAGAATATTAGAAATACATTAGAGGCCACTTCTTTCAATTCCTTCATTTTATAGACAAGGAAACTGAGGTCCTGAATGTTGAAGCAGCTCAAATAAGGTCTGTATTGACTATATTTTCTACATCCTTGATGCTCTTGCAAATGAGGTCTTGATACTGGAGACACTGCCCCTCCTAGGGCTGGCTAATTCTTAAGAGATAGCAAATGACTCCCCTGTGTGTATGCTTTTGATACACAAATCAACCAATCCAGAGTCCCCAATCCCAACTATCTCCTTTATAAAACTCACACACCAAGTCAATATTCCCTCTGCCCTAAATCACTCCATGGTGCTGGGACTGTGACTGTAAACTTCTTCCTTCATGACAATCATTTCCATGTCTGCTGTCTTATCCGTACCTGATTAAAACAAATCCTAGGTATATTTTAATTTTATTTATTTATTTATTTTAAATTTATTTATTTTTGGCTGCACTGGGTCTTCGCTGCTGTGCACGGGCTTTCTCTAGCTGTGGCAAACGGGGGCTACTCTTTGTTGTGGTGCGTGGGCATCTCATTGCAGTGGCTTCTCTTGTTGTGGAGCATAGGTTCTAGGCATGCAGGCTTCAGTAGTTGTGGCACGTGGGCTCAGTAGTTGTGACGCATGGGCTTAGTTGCTCCACGGCATGTGGGATCTTCCCGGACCAGGGCTCGAACCTGTGTCCCCTGCATTGGCAGGCAGATTCTTAACCACTGCACCACCAGGGAAGTCCACCAGGTACATATTTAGAAGAAAGTCACTTACATTAATAGTAAAAGATCTGTGACTAGGACCGGAGTCTCCAGACTTCCAGACTCTGTGCTTTGTACTAGCCCCCTGAAGCACCTTCTGCAGTTCTAAAAGGGATGAAGACACCAGAGATGTATCTCAGGAGGAGAGGAGCAAAAGAGGACATAAAGATACATTGCTCTTGGAAAATAAAATATTTTAAAAAGTTCTATACAAGTGTACTGCATTACTACAGTTTCTGGGAATATCTAAAGAAATCTAGGAAATATTTATGTGTGTGCCTACTTGTACTTACATGTGAAAAAGCGTTATTATGAAATTGGGCTGGTGCTGGAGTAGGGCATCAAGTTTGCTCATTTGTGTTTGTATCTATGCAAGGTTCTGTGCTAAGCATAGTGGTAAATTAGAAGATCAAGGGGTCCAATCCTTGCCTCCAGTTGCTTTCAGTCCGGATAATACCTAAACATCTTTTCAACATATCAGGGTCAGAGGGATGTGAGAGAAAAGGCACTACAGGATTACAAAGGAAGGAGAAATCCATTCTGGTTGGGATATTTCAAGAAGGTTCTATGTCCAAACAGTAACTTCATGTATTTCATATAAACATTGTTTACTGTATGACAGGGTCACACCTAAACTTATCCTAGAAATCAGTTTGGTTGTTTTTTATACATATGGGAACGAAGATATCCAAGTATCCTCCTGCATGTGTTGATACGCATGGGGTAAAAGAGTCTTGAAGTTTTTGTGCTCCATTCCTGAGACAATTAAAAGATGCTGTGCATTTCTAACCAGGCCCAGGAAGATCTGACACCCGTTAGAGATAAAAGGACAAGGAAAGCGCTAAAAAGGCTGTCTTTATGAGGAACACTGGAATTTGAGGCCCATGAAGTACTGCTTTAGGGCTCAGGTAACGATGTGATGCAGAGACGGGAAAAAGAACTACTCATTGCTCTGAAGAAGCTGGCATGTTTCTAGGAACACCATGAAAACTAAAGGGAACAGAGCTTTCAAGCACATGAAGGGTTTGTGATGTTGAAAGTACAGAAAATTAGTAGTCAAGGCAGTAATGAGGGGTCCCACACAAGTGACAGACAATAAGAATGAGGTGAGGACAGAAAAAAGATGAGAAACCTTATTCCTGAGCATTCATGAGATCAAGATTCCTCGACTGGGGTTGGAGCCTTATGGTCCTGAATCATTTTGGGATTTTAAGGCAGGTAAATTTAGGTTATTAATGTTAATATTACTTCATTTGTATGTACCCTAGGGCTATAGGACCTGGAGATGTGTTGGTTAAGTTAGGTTACACATTAAGTTTTTCATTTTATCATCACAGTAGCGCCATACAACTATTATTAATTCCCTTTAATATATGGAGAAAAAAGAGAATCGAAGATTTTAAATGCCAGAATCACAGTTATTAGTAACAAAATGGAAAATAGCCTCACAGTTTTCTAACTTCCGGTCTACCATTGGCTTCTGTTTCATGTTGTTTCTGAACTATCATAGTCAGCCCTCTGTATCTGTGGATTTTATACCCATGGATTCTACATTCATGGATTTGAACAGCAGATCAAAAATACTTGAAAATTTTTTTCAGAAATTTCCAAAAAGCAAAATTTGAATTTGCCTTGTGTGGGCAACTTCTTACGTAGCATTTATGTTACATTTACAAATATTTACATGTTCATTCGTATGTTGAATTCACATTGTTTAAGGTATTATAAGTAATCTAGAGTTGATTTAAAGTATACGGGAGGATCTGCATGGTTTATATGCAAATCCTATGTCTTTTTTTTTTTTTTTTTTTTTTTTTGCGGTACGTGGGCCTCTCACTGTTGTGGCCTCTCCTGTTGCGGAGCACAGGCTCCGGACACGCAGGCTCAGCGGCCATGGCTCACGGGCCCAGCCGCTCTGTGGCATGTGGGATCTTCCTGGACCGGGTCATGAACCTGTGTCCCCAGCATCGGCAGGCGGACTCTCAACCACTGCACCACCAGGGAAGCCCCCTATGCCATCTTTTTTATAAGGGACTTCAGCATCCATAAATTTTGGTATCCACAGGTGGTCCTGGAAAGAATTCCCATTGGATATTGAGGGATAACTGTATTTGGAACATAAAAAATATTATTTAAGCTCCAATCTGCATGCATATAAAACTGACTTGACTGCTTTACTTCCCTAGAATGATTTTTCTTTTCCCCTTAATGAATTCAGTGAATAAGCCATTTATTTTTGACATATTTGACTCTATCAATTCTAATTGGAAAAGGGGACATAATCTCAAATATAGCAATAAAATAGGAGATCTATATTATTAAAGTCTACAGAGTAACTATTTATCAATATATAACTACTTACTATTTTGTGAATGCATAAAGTTATCATGTATGTGCTTAGGGTTACTCTCCCTAACCACTCAGAGATCTTTGAATTCTTGACACAATTCTTTTTCCTTGCCCAAAGAGTTTACAAGGACATTATAGCATGCTATAATTTTGTGTGCCCCCAAAATTCATATCTTGAAGCCCTAATCCCCAATATGATGGTATTTGGAGATGGAATCTTTGGGAAGTAGTTAGGTCATGGAAGAACCCTCAATAATAGAATTAGTTCTCTTATACCAAGAGGCACCAGAGCAATGATCCCTCTGCCATGTGAGGATATAGCAAGAAGGTGGCCACCTACAAACTGGTAAGAGGGCTCTGAGCAGGAACTGAATCAGCCTGCATCTTGATCTTGGACTTCCCAGCCTCCAGAACAGTAGGAAATAAGTGTTTTTTTTTTTTGCTTAAGCCACCTGGTGGTTATTTGTTATAGCAGCCCGAACTGGCTAAGACATAGCCTTATAGTTAATTTAGTCTGTGGGGGTTTCAGAAAGTGAATTTACCTTTTGAGAAGAGAGACTACTGGGCAAATAAACAGAACTACTGGCACTCTGTCTTAAATTTAAAAAAAAAAAATTCTGCAGTTTTCATCATTAATGAAATTTGTGCCTCTGTTATTTGGATGTTTCTCCTCTGAAGACAACAGAAAAGCCAGAAGTCCTCTAGGGAATTAAGCAATTAAATTTCCCATAAACTTTTAATATTGAAAGCAGAATTAATCAAGTCAGACAAGAAGGAAAAAATAATCTTTTGCAACCCAGTCTTTATCTAAATATACAAAGCCAGACTTGCTCAGAGACCTTGGTCTTTGTCATTCCTCATGGGTTTTTAAAACTTTTTTTGGAATAGCTATATTGAAGTATAATTTAAATGCTATGAAACTGTAAGTATACAATTAGATGATTTTTAGTACATTTATAGAGACTTTCAACCCTCACCACTCACCAGTCTTAGACCTTTTTTATTACGCCCAAATTTTCCTGCAAGGTCATTTGCAATCTACTTTTTCACTACAGTTCTCACTAGCCCGAAGCAACCACTCCTTTCTGTCTCTGTAAGTTTCCTTTTTTGACTATTTCATATAAATGGAACCATGGAATATGTAGTCTTTTTTATGTGGCTTCTTTCACATATCATATTTTAAGGTTAATCTATGATGTGGCATGCATCATTATCTTTTTCTTTTTACAGCTGAGTAGTATTTTATTGTATAGATGTACCAGACTTTAATCATTCACGAGTTGATGGACATTTGGCTTGTTTCCAGTTTTAAGCTATTATGACTAATGCTTCTGTGAACATTTGCAAATGACTTCTTTTGTGGGCATATGCTTTTATTTCTCTTGGATAGATTCCTACCAATGGAATTGCTAGGTCATATGGTAAATATAAGTTTTTAAAGAAACTAAGTAGCAAATTGCTCTCTAAATTGACTATAGCACTTTACTTTCTCACCAGCAATGTATGATGGATCCATTTGCTCCATTTCCTAACCAATGCTTCATATTGTCTTTTTGACAATAGACATTCTTTTGGGTGTGTAGTAGCATCTTATTGTGGTTTAAATTTTTATTTTCCTGACAACCAATGATGTTGAATACATTTTCTTTCATATGTCTTCCTTGGTAAAATGCATATTCCTGTATTTTGCCCTTTTTGTGGCCTCTCCTGTTGCGGAGCACAGGCTCCGGACGCGCAGGTTCAGCGGCCATGGCTCACGTGCCCAGCTGCTCCGCGGCATGTGGGATCTTCCCAGACCGGGGCACGAACCCGTGTCCCCTGCATCGGCAGGCGGACTCCCAACCACTGCGCCACCAGGGAAGCCCTTGACCATTTTTAATTAGATTATTTCTTCTTACTATTGAATTATAAGAGTGTATATCCTGGAAAAAAGTCCTTTACCCGATATATAATTTGCAAATTTTTCTCCCAGTCTGAGGCTTTCCTTTTTGTTTTCTTGATAGTGTCTTTTTTGAAGCACAGAAGTTTTGATTTAATGAAATCAAATTTATCAATTTTTTCTTTTAAAACTTGTGCCTTTATTATATTATGTAAGACATTTTTGGCTAACCCAAGGTCACAAATATGTTCTCCTATGTTTTCCATTAGAATTTTATAGTTTCAGCTTTTATATTTAGGTCTATGATCTATTGTGAGTTAATTTTTACATACGGTGTGATGTAGGGTATAATAATAATTAAGCCATGAAGTATAATTTTAGGTGTAGGTACTTTGGAGATGCCCTTAAACAGGTTGAGGAATTTCCCATCTATTCTTACTTGTTGAGAAGTTTTATCATCAGTAGGTATTGGATATTGTCAAATGCTTTTTCTGTATTTATTGAAGTGGTCTCGCATTTTGGGTCCTTTATTCTATTAATGTGTTATAATACATTAATTGATTTTTTTCTAATGTTAAACAAAACTTTGATTTCTGGGATAAATTCCATTTGGTCATGGAGTATAGTGCATTTTATATGTTGCAAATTTGGTTTGCTAACATTTAATTAGGGAATTTTGTGTCTTTGTTCATGAGATATTTGGTCTGTAGTCTTCTTTTCTCATGATATCTTTGTCTGGCTTCAGTATTGCAATAATACTATCTCACAGGCAGGCTGGAAAATGTTCCCTCTTACCCTGTTTTCTGAAATAATTTATTATAGATTGATATCATTTCCTATTTAAACATTTGATAGAATTCACCAGATAGAAGTCATCTGGCTCTGAGTTTTACTTTGTGGGAAAAATTTTAAGTACTAATTCAACTTCTTTACATGGTAGAGATCTATTAAAATTTATGCTTTTCTAGAAATTGTCCATGTCATCTAAGTTGTTTAATTTGTTGGCATGAAGTTGTTCATAATAGTCCCTTATAATGCTTTAAATTTATTTAGGGTCAGAAGTAATACCTCCTCTTTCACTTGATTTTGGTAAATTGTGCTCTTATTTTTTTGGTACAATCTAGCTAAGAATTTGTCTTTTTTTGTTTGTTTTTTCAAAAAACTTTTGATTTCATTAATTTTCTTTTTTCTTCTATTTATTGATTTTTGCTCTGACTGTCATTATTTCCTTTGGGTTAGATTCCACCTTTTTATTTTTTTAAAGGGGGAAGCTTTGTTTTTTAATGTGATACTTTGCTTCTTTTCTGATATAGTTGTCAAAAGCTATACATTCTCTTTAAGCATTGTTTGAGCTGCATCCTAAAGATTTCGATGTTTTAGGTTTTTGTTTTCACTCATTGAAAATAAAAACTTTTTTTTTTTATTGCGGTACGCGGGCCTCTCACTGCTGTGGTCTCTCCCGTTGCGGAGCACAGGCTCTGGACGCGCAGGCCTAGCAGCCATGGCTCACGGGCCCAGCCACTCCACAGCATGTGGGATCCTCCTGGACCGGGGCATGAACCCGTGTCCCCTGCATCAGCAGGCAGACTCTCAATGACTGCGCCACTGGGGAAGCCCGAAAATAAAACTTTTTATCAGTATGAAATATCATAGTAACATTTTGACTACAGGATTTTCACTTGGTTCTTTTCTATAATTTCTATCACTTTGTTGAAATTCTCTATTCATTGAATCATTTCTATCATACTTTCTTTTAATTCTTTAAACATGGTTTCCTTTAGTTTTTTGAACATATATATAATAGTTGCTCTGACGACTTTGTCTGCTAAATCCAACATATGGGGACACTCAGAGACAGTTTATATTGACTGCTATTTTTCCCTAAGTGTGGCCACACTTTCCTGTTTTTTTGCAGCTCTTTCAATTTTGTTGTTGTTGAATATTAGGCTTTTAAAATAATATATTGTAGGTAGTATCTCTGAATTCTGATTTTCCCCTCTGACGTTTGTCATAGTTTTGCTTGCTCAGTAACTTGCCTGGAAAGTTTTGTGGAGCCTGATTCTCTGAAATGCTGGTCACTGATGTCTTTGTTTTTATCTTTTTCTTTTTATATTTGAGTTTGGATTCCTAGTGGTCACACCTACATCTGCATAGTTCAGTGTTTAGCCAAAGATTTAGTCAGATATTTTGCTCAAACACCTCACTCCAAAAAAGCATTCAGTCTCTGCTGATGGATTGTGTGTTTGCTGGTGTCAATCTTCATTTTTTCCTCTGAGATAAATAGAAAATTAATATCGTTCATAGTGAAATTGTTTATGTCACAGGTTCCCTGAGGAGAGGTTTACAGGTTTTGGTCCACAGCTGCAAGGTGGTTGCTTTTTCCCTTCTCACCTTTACTCCACTTCACCTCTAGGCAGTTTCTCTGTGTAGAAGGCTAGGTCAAAGGAAATATAAGAATGGCTCCTCTTTCAGCTTTATTCTCCTTGTAGTCTTTATCTGGAACCTGGTCTTTATAGAGACATTCCCCAACCTCCCCCTGTCTCCCTAACCCCACTGCCAGTTATACTACTTTCATACTACCCACACTACTGGGTCTCATCGGTTCAATTAAAGAATCACTGATGAGCTGTCAGCACCGTGCCCTGTACTACTTAAGTTCATTTATACCCTGGCAGATGTCTAAAATAATGGTTATACACTGGTCCATGCCATTGGATTACATGTTATAGCTGGTGGCTACAAGCCTGAAGTTTCTGAGAAGTTATTAGGGGCCCAAAGATCCACCCACCAAATTCCTTCCACATGCCTTCTGAATAGAAAAGACATCAAGTACCTCTTTAATAGGATTCCTCCAATATATCCTCCAATGCATAAACCTCATTACTTTCCACCATAGCTTTCTCATTAATTTGTCCAAATGCTATAAAAATTGAATGGACTGCCTTCATATTTTAAGTCTTCCTCATGTCCTTCTTTCAGTTTATTAAAGATAGAGTTTTATTCTAAATTTTTGATTGTTTGTTATATTCACTGCATTTTCTGAAGGCAGACCTTCAGGGTGTCATTGTAACTTGAAGTCCCCAAATCTATTATCAATTCTTTCTGAACATCCTGATAATTGAGCATCTTGTAAGACATAAATACAGAAAATAGATTAAAATTTTCCTTTATAAATTACATAAATTTAAAAGCAGAGTTTCTATAAACCCTTTCCTCTTGATGCTAATGCATTTTATTTTCTTTTCAACTAATAGGCACAGTAGAAACTGTAAATTTAGGTCCAAGAAAGAACTCACTGAACCTATTAGCTCTGAAGTTATATGCAACAGTTCTATATTTAGGCAAAAATGCATAGCAATAATAATCATCTGTAAATGGATTTTGAGTCCTTGGGAGAGAACAGAAATGAGAGAGAGAGTTTAAAGTTTTATAACGATATTGTATAGTGGGAAGAGCTCTGGACTGGGAGTTACTTCAATCATTTGTTGTTCCACTGTGTAATCTGATTTCCAACACCATGGTTTTGGCAAAGATTTCCAAACATGACCCAATAGCCAAATCCAGTGATGCTTTTCAAGCCTTGTCTTTCTAGCCTTCGCTGCAACATTTGATATTGTTAACCACGTACTTCATGAGATTCAATTCTCTCCTTTAGCAACTATAATCTATTCTATTGATTCTCCCTTTTTCTTCTCTGGTCATTTCTTGATAGTTGTGTTTATGCTTTACAGATTTTTTAAACAGGGTCCAATAGTCTTCATTATTTATGCAGTCTCTAGTTATCTCATCCACTCTCATCATTTTAACTAAGATCTATAGGTTGATGATTCTTGCATATATCCCCCTAATCTGACTATCCTGAACTGGAGACTGACATATTCTTTTGGACATATCAACTTGGATGTCCCACAGGCACCTCACACTCTATGTTCAAAACTGAATTCATTTTTTCTTCCAAACACAAACTTTTCCTGTTCCAATACTTAGACACCATCATCTACGCAGTCACTGAAATTGGAAACCTGAAAGCAATCATAGACTCCTTACCCTCGACAATTTTACCTCCTCATATTTCTTGAACTGCCTCTCTTTGGCATTCCTATGTTGGCATATTCCAGTTTTATTACTGTTCTAGATCATGGCCTCATCACTACTTGCCTGGGTTGTTCTAATCACTTCCTAATTGGTCGCTTTTCTTCCGTACTGCAACCAGATCAAATAAATTCACATTCAAGTCATTATCAGGCTTAAAACCCTTTGAAGGCCCCATATTACTGTTCTAAAGAATAAAGTTCAAATTCTGCCAATGTTGCCCTCCGAGACCTTGTGCAACAATCTTAGCAAAGCTCTTGCTACCTTCTGCTTCCACACTCTTCTGCTCATTGTTTCCTGTATACAAAATACCCCTATGCCTTTGCTCCTGCAGTTACTTTTCCCCAGAATGCCCTCCTTGTCGTTCTTGGCTTGGCTAACTCGTGTCATCTTCTCTAGAAACTTCATGTCAGGCACTTTGTACACCTCTATCATAGTACTTATGATACCATACTCAATTTTTAAATCTAGGGAAAGCATGGAATGCATGGCTCTCCTGTCAGATAGTGGGTAATCAGATCAGAGAAAGGATTTGTCTTATTTTTTAAAATCTTTGTAAGTGGTTAATATAATTATGTTGCATTAAACTTAATTGTGATATTAACTCTGACCTTGTAAAAGTCCATCTTTCTGAACTTTATTTTTTATACTTTGAAATACTATGGTGGGTTTAACTGACCTTTTAGTTAAAAAGATCTTTTTAACTTTATCTATTATCTTCACTAAAGAAAGTGTACATTTGATGTTCTGAGATCAGCCCAATTTGAAATCTTCTACTCACAATTAAATACAGTCTTAAAAATGGCTGTTATAATAAGAAATATCACTTGAATAGAATTCTTTGGGTTTAAGACTAGGGAGAAAAAGGACAAAATTATGCTTGTAAGTGGCAGCCACAGGAATTTAATAATTTAAAATAATGGAAGAGTTCAAACTATTTGTTGTTATCCCACCTCATGGATTTTATTGACTTAACCAACTGAATAGAAAGATTTCTTTTGATACCAGATAAATCCTTAGTGCTGCAGATAGCTTCAAGGCATCCATTCTGAGACAGAGAAACCAGGCCATTAAAAAAACATAGGGTCCTCTGTTGAATCAAAGAACCGTCTACTACCTCAATCTCTAGTGTAGCTTTGTTATTTTCTTTAATGTATTGTGAATTCCAAGGATAAAAGACACAGATGTGCCAACACAACTACTTTCCAAACCCAAATGGAAATGATTTTGATGTTATATAACATTTAGGATTGAACTAATTTCTATCTTCTCCTTTCTCATTATTCTGAAAAATCTGGAATTGTGAACAGATCCAATGTAGAATAACCGTTTTACTTGTGGGACTGATAAACAGAGTCTTTGTGATGCAAACTAAATGGTGTTAAAGAAAGAGAAAACAGCACGTGTTCAGGTTCTATCAGCCAGGTTACTCTGATAAAACAACATTTGAAACATATTGATATCATCTGTTTTTACCATTTAATCCTAGATTGACAGTAAAATCACTGGCGTTAGGAATCTGGAGAATACATTCCAAAGGAAACCAGGCACTTCTTAGTTTCATATCTGCATGTATAATTTAGTCTGGATAAGTTTCATTTTGGAGGGGACACAAACATTTAAAATAATGTTTTAATTATTTGTCAAAGTAATCTAAGCATATTTAGGTAATTTAGAAAATATTCAAGAGTATAAAGAAATACACAAAAGTTCCCTATGATCTTATGCTGGAGGCAACTCCAATAAATAATTGGGGTTAACCTGTACCTGTAGTGTTATGTTCTGACTTTAAAAAATGTAATAGTGTGTTGTGAGTATTTGCTGTAATGGCACTTTGATAGAAAAGGAAACACAAGATTTTATGTAAAAAATATGACTGAAAACTAAAAATAGAAAACCTGTTCCATTAGTGGGTTTAGTTTAAGAAATAAATTTTGTAGATGTGAAAAAAAAGCAGGATCTTGAGCTATTTTCTCGAAAAGAATTACAGAATCAGCAAAGATAGTGATAGTCTCCTGTTAATGGGAAAACTAGACTCATGGCTGTGCTATGTAGGGAATTTGGAAACCAAACAAAATCGGGATTGTCACTTAGGACCATAAGCGAAATTTTTGTTAGCTTATCCAACATACACATGTAGCCCAGAAGAGGGGTCAAAATACTTGCATTCTTTCCCCATCAAAACACCACCAATTCAATAGAGACAGACTCAGCTAATGTTGGCTAACATTTATAAAATAACTACTTATCATGCACTATTCTAAGGAATTTACATGGATAATTCATTTAATTCTTAAAATAACTCTTTGAATTCAAGGCTATTATCTTCCTTATTTAATAAGGTGACAGATTTAAACTTAGGCATCTAATTCCAGAGAATCTGACATTAACCACCATACCGTACTGCTTCCCAGATCAGGATATGCAAGTTGCTCTATCCTGTTTCCTCCCACTTTTTCTCTTCCTAGTCTGCCCATCCCCACTCCAATCTCACATACTAGAATCCATTTTGGAGGTGCACCATCAAGACATCAAGGTTTTAAGCAAATATCCTAGCTTCATCCTTGATGGATGACATCAGATTGATACTGTGGATCTTCAGAGGAGGCTTTTTGATCGTTAAATTCTTCAGAGCATGGTATTTACAAGACAAAATTTCTTTCTCTTTATATATTGACTCTCACTTGTTATGCTAGCCAAGTCTCCACCTTTGTTTTTTTTTTTGTTTTTTTTTTTAAATCACATCTCCCTTTTCACAGAAATGGGCAGGGCAGAGAAAAATGAATAAGGGAGAAAGAGAATTCCATCCTACTACAAGTGTAAATCAGAACAAGGAGCAAAATGAAATATATTCCCAAAAGTATATTCAATCATATGATTGAAATATATTCAATCATAACTGAATTTATGATGAACAAATTATTCTGAAGTCACTTGTAACAACAGAGCTAATGTTTTGTTTTATCTTATTTTATTTTTTGAGCTGGTAATTGTTGATTGCCAAGTCATTTAGGAACATCAGCAAGGTTGGTTTTGCTTGGAAGCTATTGATTTGTTTTTTTGAAAAAAAAAAAATACTGCCACTACTGTTTACTATGGATGGGTTTGTAGATTGAAGTTTTTCTTTCATTTCATTTCTGATTGATTTGACAAATATTTGTTGAGCACTAAAACTATACAAGGCCCAATGCAAGGAATGAAGGGGAAACAGGACATAGAGATATGAAATATGTTTTACACATGTATATCATTTCATTTGGAGTGGCAGGACACATACAAGCATATATGTATATAACAATTAGTTAAATTCCAAATTACTCTAATGACTGCTATTATGTAGTTTAAGTAGATCATTACTTACCTGTGGCTGCTGGCAGGAAACACAATCCATACTTCCCTTTAAAACAATTCTCAAATTTTTGTGATAGAAGCACACAATTGAGAGGATGGCCAGTTGTGTGTTTCCCTTGTCCCTACTCTGAAATCCAAACACTATGTTTCACAAGAATTATTAAGCCAACGCATGTTCTCCTTTTTCTTGGGGTAGGTACTGGAGGGATGCAAAAAGGAGCTATACAGTATAAACTCTTGAAACCATACGATTAAAGTGGACAGTGCAGCTGTACACCATTGGAAGAACAAATTATCCTCTTCCATCAGAGAAGTGAGTTCTCTTTGAGCAACACCTCAGTGTTTCAAATGCCAGTCTTTCTTCCTTTGTAGCTTTTAAATACTGGGAGGAAATGGCTGTAGAGAAGCTAAGTAGAGAATAGCAACCAACATTTCTCCCTTCTTTTTGCATGTCTTTCCAAAACTTGGAGGGCTTCTGAAATAATAATACCAGCAGAGGTTTATTATTATAATAAACAATTAAGGGCCACATGTGAAAATGCCTTGAAAAGCTAGAAGCATATTATACGTACAAGGTACTATTCTTTGTTGACAGAGAATCTAAAATAAACACTGGGATGTTTTCTCATGGAAGGAAACTATCTACAGATCACTGAGATGTGAAAATTTTTGAGAAATAATGATTTGGATTCTGTTTCCTAGAGGCCAGTGTTACAGCTTCTGAGTAAACATCATTGCTGTATGATTTTGATCTAGTAGGGTTATTCTTTCCTAACTGAAAGACAGGAAAAGAGTCTTCTACCAATGGTGTTTCCATTGTTTTAAATTACAGTTTTGCTCTGTCATTGTTTTGGGAATACAGGCTTATCTCATTTTATTGTGTTTCCTTTATTGTGCTTCACAGATACTGTTTTTTTTTTTTTTTTACAAATTGAAGGTTTGTGGCAACCCTACACTGTCAAAAGATGGTTAGCATTTTTTAGCAATACAGTATTTTTTAGTAAAGGTATGTACATTGTTTTTTTAGACATAATGCTATTGCACACTCAATAGACTACAGTATAGTGTAAACATAACTTTATATGCACTGAGAAACTAAAAAATTCGTGTGACTCGTTTTATTGCAATAGTCACTTTATCCTGGTGGTCTGGAACCCAAACTGCAATATCTTGAAGTTATGCCTATAGTTGGAGAAGGGGCAGAAACTAACCTTTCTAAAATGACTCATACATGTTTTGTTTTAAAAAAAGAACAACACATTACTCCAGAGTATCAAGTCCCACTTTCAACTTTATAGCATGTAATGCTGGTTTCAACCACCATTTATACTTACCATGTTTAACTTTCATGTTTCCCAAGGTAAGCAGTAAAATTGTCCCTTTCCTAGAGAGGCAGAAAGACAAGTAGAAAGGAGGTTTTCACTCAGCTATCTCACTACCAAAGTGAGTGACTGACTTTAGCGAGCCCCAGGGAGATTAAGACTTGGAGAATAGATGGGACGGAGGCCAATGGTCTTGCAGTCAGCCTCGTCCACATAAGAGAGTGTTCTCTTGTACAGGGAGACAAATGAGAGCTAACTTCTAAAGCAGCCTGAGCTCAGTGTTCCCAGACATTGAATATGATTTGTCCTAATTCTACGCTCTGTGATTAAGCTTTCTTCAGTTCCTGCATCTAACTTTAAATTCAGAATGTCAAGCACTAACCAGGTTTTCAAGTCCTAACCCAAATAATTTGATGAAAATGTGGTGTGATGTACCTGACCATCTTGTTCTTCCTTCGTGTCGCAGTCTTATTTTCATGTCGGCTATTTTAAGACTGAAGGTGCTCTAGCAGTTAACTAAGGACGGCCGTGATAGGCCTCAATAGGATTCATGAGTCTCACGGGAGATTCAGCTTGGAGAAGGGGAAGGTCACCTTTATGTAATTGGAAATAAATTTGAGTCTCACAGACACGAACCCAGAACGTTATTAGAAACAAGGCAGAGGCACTGCCAAAAATGTCACCCAAGCAAATCACCCAGGGGCTGGTCTTCTGGGACTGATAACCACCTCTGTGTGTTTAAAGTCTGTAGGAATCCTACTGTGTCACAGCTGTGCACTTACTGAGTTTATTGACCCCGAATACAAAGTGTGAGAATGAACCTAAGACACAGCTCACGTTGTGCTGTGTACAGGAATAAGCTTGAGAGCAAACTGTAGGCCTGATGGGGAAAGACAAGGGAACAGGTAGTTTTTCTTCAGCTGCAAATCTATTTTGGATACTGAGCAATGGGGACCGGAATGAGGTCGAGGAGAAAAGATATGAATAAAGGTAGCTACTGAGGAGAATTCATTTTTGGAAGAAAAATGCCCAAATGGGGAGGCATTATCTGTAAACACACAATTCAGCAATGGTGGCTATTTCAGACCATGACAGGGCACTTTGGGTAACCATTCCTCTAGGTGCTATTCTCAGAGAACAAATTTATCATCAGTCTTTGTGGCCCATTTTACACAAACAACTGAGAATTCTAGGGGAAAAAAACAGAAACCAGAATAATAATCTAGAATGAATCTTTACAAGGGATAAACTGTCCTATTAGTCCTCAAGTCTCCCCTTACCTCTGGCTCTCATAGGCGACACACACTGTTATTCCAACAAGCACAGAGCATCCCTGAGACTCCCTGGTTCACCAGCTGAGGTATAACTTTCACATTGTTTGGTTAGGCCATAGATAAGTAAGTAGAAATGTCTGCTTTCACTTAATAATTACCCAGAGACACTCAAGCTCTTCCCAGGATACCCATTCTACCCATGCAATATTTAAGTTAGGAAGGAAACATAGTTTTTTTTTTTTTTTTACATCGAGGAACCAATTTAAAGCAAATATTTGGCCCTGATATTCCAAATATTCACTACTTGGTTCTTCCTGTTTTTTTCAGTTCAGATGGGTATGCTGTTCTTTATTTTAAAATATTTAATTCTTTATAAAGAGAAAAAATAAATATTTTGAAAGGAAGTTTTCTATTTACTGATAGCATCTTCACCTGTTACAAGAAAATAAACTCTGGAAGCTAGAGAGGAATAAGTATTTAGTAAGCAAAATAATAAAGCAGTAATTAGTATCTGGCGAGCTCCTACTGTGTTCCAGGCGCATGTTGGTACCTACTCACAACATCTAAGCATTAACAAGAGCATTGTTAGTCCTGTTTTACAGTTAGGGAAACCACACTTCAGAGACAGGAACTAGCTTAAGGTCAGAGGGGAAATGTAGATTTGAACTCGAAATGTTTTCACAACAAAGCTTGTGGTTTTCCCACTTTACCACATTTCCTCTCCACTTAGTGATATTTTAAGTTATGTTTTTTCTTTTGTGGACAAAGACGACACTAATGGGCTATGTTTTCTTGGAGATGATTGGTTTGGGATGATTCGCCATACTCTCCTTGTCTCTTTGGTGTGCAGTGTCACCCTGGATCACAAACCTTTAAGCATCAAGTCAAACTCCTTGGCCTATTCAGACTTCTAGCCTCCATCCCTCATATCTCTGTCTAGGCTCTCTTTGGCCCAAACTCACCTTTCAGAACTTCAGATCTTCTCTGCTATTATTTCCCTTCATTAATCAGGCTGCAGTCAAACTGAGTGACTAGCAGACCTCTCTCACTCTGTGCTGTCCCTCCAAGACTTTACTGAAGCCATGAACTCTACCAGGAATGCCTTCTCTCTCTCCCCTACCACATTCATGTGCCTTCATCCTGCCATCTTTCTCAGCTCAGCTCAGAGGCTTCCCTTGCTTCTCAAGCCTGGAAGTAATCTCTCCCTCTTGCCAACTTTTATAGCCTTCTCACTGTATGTTTCTGATAAACTTAACACTTTTCGCTTTGTAATATGGTTTTTCCATTTGAATCTCTTTTGACGCAAGGGCAGGATTCACTGCTTCATCTTCCCTGGAGCCTAGGTTTTAATAAGAAGAATGCAAGATTTAGAAAAAAAAAATTTTAAGATACCTAGTTAAATTTGTTTCAATTAAAGATTAATTTTAAGCCTAATATTTGAATATTTAAATATTACTTGGAGCATACTTACAAAAAGTCATTTTTCCTTATTTGAAATTCAAATTTAACTAGATATCCTATAATTTATCTGGCAACCTTACTAATAGATGCTCTTACCAAATAATTTTTAACTGAATGAATTTCACCTTAGTGCTCCAAATCTGACTATGATATCATTAGCACTGATTGAACTAGCCTCAAATACTCGTAAATTACAGATAGCCTTGGAAAGGATCATAGTGGTAATTTAGTCCAACCTTCTAGTATTAGGATAATTTTTAAAAATGGGATCTCTCGGGCTTCCCTGGTGGCACAATGGTTGAGAGTCTGCCTGCCGATGCAGGGGACGCGGGTTCGTGCCCCAGTCCAGGAAGATCCCACATGTCGCAGAGCGGCTGGGCCCATGAGCCATGGCCTCTGAGCCTGCACATCCGGAGCCTGTGCTCTGCAGCGGGAGAGGCCACAACAGTGAGAGGCCCACGTACCACAAAAAAAAAAAAAAAAAAAAAAAAAAAAAAAAAGGGGGCTCTCTGCGACTTGCTCCAAATCACACAACCAGCCGATGTCTTAGCATACACCTCCTTGAAACTGGAACTTTTAAAAACATAAAGTAGATCATCAAAGCTTTAGTGGGCTATAAGGATGAAGAGAACTTCAACTCTACTTCTGTATGTGTTTACTTCCTCATTCTGAGGTGTAGCATTTGCACCTAGGTCAGCTCTTGTTTTATTGCTCTATGTGTCTATACATCTGCACACACTTTTTCAAATTGGAAAGCCTTAAGAGTCAGTGACTGTCCTATCTGGTCACTGATTGATTCTGAAATAGATCAATAGAACAAGGGCAGACCCAAGTAAATTGATCTAGGCTACAGCTTTGGTTCCCCCTACTTCTGGCAGAGCTTCTCTTCCTGGTATCCCTGCTACTCCCCTGGGGAGGTTCAGGGAGCCCTGCTTTCCAGGCTTCCCTCCTGTAGGGCCTTCTCTCTCTGGCACTCCTTCCTCCCATCAGAACTTTCCTGCCCTGCTCTCATCGAACTGCCAGGTGGAAAAACAACCCTATAAACTAATCTGAGCAAGGTATTAAAGGTTGACATGGATTTCAGTCTTAGTATGCACCTACTCCAAGAACCAGCTTCATGTCTTGCTTTCTGTGAAGCTTCTATTGATTTCCCCAGGAGGTCAACTGCTTCCTTCTGAGAGTTACTCTACACTTCTCTCCACCCTCTAGTAGGTCTAGTAGTTCTATGGTTGAGGTATAATTAGCTGTTTGTAAACACACACACAATGACCTAAAGGACAGGACAATACTTTCTTTGTATTTATAATGCCAACACCTAATATGGTTTCTAATAATAGGCCGCCAATATATATTTGTTAAATAAATATTTTTTGTTAAGTTTATTCAAACAGGGATTCCTAGATATACAACAATCAAATAGTGACTCTTTGATGATTAGAGGGTCAACCACTGAGAATAGCCAGAAAGGAAGGCTTTTTAAAAAAAGCCCTGTGGTCTAACAGCAGTCTTCAATTATGCCTAGCATGTCAGCCCTGAAGATCCTTCTGGGACTAGGACTATGTCTGATTCAAGAATGTTTACAATGTAAATATTATAAACCTTAAATTGTTTTGTTTCTTTTAATTATTACCTCCAACTAGGCTATCTTAAATCTTTCATTTCTTTAATAGTATCTTGAGACAGATTCCATCGCTTTTTGGTCACTTTTAATTACTAAACACAGACTTATCAGTTTAAAATGGGAGGGGAGCAAGTGAAGCATGGCATCACTTCCACTGCTCCCCTCCCCTCTTGGGTCTATTTTTTCTGAAGCTGGGGGCAGGCGAGAGGGACAGGAGAATCAGAGGTCATTTTACAAAACCATCCATATAATAGATCAAGGTGTAAGGCACTTCTAGACTCTCCCAGGCTTGGAATGGCTCTATACTGTGTCGGTGGCTTCAGTTGATATGATGGTCTCTGTAAGGATGGAGTGCTTACTTCTTGAAGAGGTGTTCAGTTGTCCTAATGCTAGTCTCCCTCCAACCCTGCTGAAATATTTTTTTCTGGATGGGGGCTCCCTCCCTTGGTCCTGTGGCTGTCTGAGCTGCTTTAGAGATCTTGTCCCCCACCCAACCACAATATCCTTTCCCATGCAGTCTCATAATCCATGGGTTCTCTTACAAAGTATTCTTTACTTTGGTGCCTTTAAGCCCTACCGGGACAGGCTACACTAATATGCTTTCTGTTTTCAGAATATCTAAATAAGTGATAGGCACTTTCTTCCATGTTTACAAAGAATATCTTCCTCTGAATTCCTTGTCAAGCTTTCCCAAGAATTCTCTCACCACACTCCACTGTGTTCCAGTGGGAACTCTCAAGCAGGCCTGTAGTTTCTACAGATGAACACGGAACAAGAGAACAAGCTCTCCCTTTTGTTGGCATATCTACCTCTACTTGTGATTCTCTTGTACCATGCCTCCCTTACTTTATCCCCTTAGCCAGATTTTCTTAAGTAGGGTCACTGGTCTGCAGTTGACCAGCTGTGAGTGACGCTACAAAACTGTGGTACAGGGTGTCCCCCCCCGCCCGATGCTGATATATAACTACCTTCAGAATAATATGGATGTAACGTGGTCATTGAAAGCTGACTACACACATTAAAACAAACTTTTTCACTATTAGCAAACTACCACGTTATCAGCAGTCTGGAGTTTGGGCTTATTTGTAAAGTTGTTTCTAAACTGATACATGCTCACTGTTATGTTCCTTTCAACTTTATCTTTGTGTATTCACTAAGTGCACAGTTTTAGAATTCATAGACCCTGTCAGTCCTCAGTAAATTAGGATAGCCCCCTACGATCTGTTGAATGAAACCTACTTTTCTCTATGATGACTCAAAGTGTCACCAATTCAATTACCTTTGTTTGTTCCCTTTGAAGATATTCAGACAGTGCTTTTTAAGAGTTCTAAGAAAAATAAAATGAACCACATGTACTGAGCATGTTGCACTCAAAGGACATTAGTAAATATAAAAAATAAGTAATTAGTATTCAATTTAAAAAGGAGATATAAAAAGGGATTGTATTCTGCTCTGAGGGGAGCTGGCACATTTGTCCTCGTTTGAACCCTCAGGCCATTCATAGATCCTGTTCAGGAAGGCTTTTGTTTCACGGTGTTGTGAATCATGTTTTTATGGATTGAATTATGTCCTGCCAAAGACCTATGTTGAAATCTTAAGCCCCCAAATCTCTGAATGTGACCTTATTTGGAAACAGGGTCTCTATAGAAGTAATCAAGTTAAAATGAGGTCATTAGGGTAATGCTTAATCCAATATGACTGGTGTCCTTATGAGAAATTTGGACACAGATACACAAATAGGGAGAATGTCATGTGAAGATGAAGGCAGAGATTGGGTGGTACATCTGCAAACCAAGGAACACCAAAAATTGCTATCAAACCACCAGAAGCTAGGGGTGAGGCATGGAACAGAGTTTTCCTCAGAGCCCTCAGAAGGAACCAACTCTGTTGACACCTTAATCTGAAACCGAGTCCCCCCAAAACTGAGTTACTCTGCCGAGTTTATGATTAACCTCTCTATCTGAAATTGTATTGCCTTTCTGATCCCAATCCTGTTCCCCTCAAGATTGAGGTGTATCAAATAAAAGGGGGGATTGAAACCACATACAAGCCCCTATGTCCCTGTCCTTTCAAGTAAAAGGCTTTGCTTTAGTCTCCCAGGTCTCTCCAGAGTCTCAAAAGCCTGTCTCAAGAGTTAATGATTAGGAAATGTGAAGATGTAAAAATAAAGAATAGTTGTTGGGTTGGAAACTAGTAACAATTTAGACTATAAACCAGCCACATAGCAGAGTCACTGAACTCCCAGTTCCCTGAAAGATATAGAGAAAGGCCTGACACACATTCTTAAGTTGTTTTTACAGGGAGCAGACCTCCACCAGATGAAAACTGCTGACCACAAGTATGTACACTCTAAATTGGTTGAAACCAGAAGACTGGTGATGCTCGAAACTTCACCTGGATTTCTTCACCAACCAATCTGAGAATTGTGTACAAGCTGATCATGTACCCTGCAGCTCCCTCCCTCACACTGCCTTCAAAACCTTTGTCTCCAGCCTGCAACTTAAAGATGGTCTTAGGACCTTAGTCCACCATCTTCCCAGGTTGCTAGCCTCCTGAGTAAAGCAAATTTTCCTTTCCACTTTTCAAACATTGGCCTTTCAAGTGGTGAGTAGCTGAACTTAGGGTCAGTACCAGCCTTGTTCAGTTACAAATCTTGTACTTCTAGTCTCCAGAACTATGACAAAATGAGTTTCTGGTTGCCAAAGACACCAAGTTTGAGGGACTTGTTACAGTAGCCCTAGCAAATGAACACATAATGCCTTTTTTCTAATCTCTTAATTTCTGAATTCATATACAAAAGAACTCATCCCACATTTGCAAGCAACTCCTATAAGGGGTAAGGCTAAAACAGAGGAAAGAGCTACTGGGATTTTGATATCACCAGGCTACTCAAAGTGTGGTTTTCCCACCCTTATCTCTCTAGCCCCTGCTATCTCTCCTTACCTCATCCCCTTTCAGAGCCAAAGAGATATCATCATTCAGTAAAAACTAACTCTAGTATATCCTTTACTTATTATTTTTCCTGAAATAAAATAGTTTTCTCCAATATAAATCTAGAATTCTACATTGGAAAAGTGATAAATAGTTGGAGAACTTAATGAAGTCTTCTCAATTTTTATTTATGACATGAAAATGAGAAAATTTTTGTCTTTTTTTTTTAAGCAGGAAGGACCTATCAAAATTATCTAGAAAAAGTTCCTATTTTATTGAGTAGGAAACTGAAATAATAGATGCAATATATTGGTCTTTGCCCTTGCTTCCTGGAACAGAGCTCGTAACACCCTTGTAAGTTAAGGGTTTCCTAAGTGATGAGAGCACTAGGAGCATCTTTTGTTCTAGTAATTGGTCTTTGACCCTGTTCCCTGACACAGAGCCCCTAAATCCCTTGGAATTTCCTGGGTGATAATAAGGTTTTCCCAGCACCACTTATTGAAGAGACTGTCTTTTCTCCATTGTATATCCTTACCTCCTTTGTCATAGATTAGTTGACCATAGGTGTGTGGGTTTACCTCTGGGCTTTCTATCTTGTTCCATTGATCTATGTTTCTGTTTTTGTGCCAGTACCATACTGTCTTGATTACTGTAGCTTTGTAGTATAGTCTGAAGTCAGGGAGTCTGATTCCTCCAGCTCTGTTTTTTCCCTCAAGACTGTTTTGGGTATTCAGGGTCTTTTGTGTCTCCAAACAAATTTTAAGATTTTTTGTTCTAGTTCCATAAAAAAATGCCATTGGGAATTTGATAGGGATTGCATTGAATCTGTAGATTGCTTTGGGTAGTATAGTCATTTTCACAATATTTATTTTTCCAATCCAAGAACATGGTATATCTCTCCATCTGTTGGTATCACCTTTAATTTCTTTCATCAGTGTCTTATAGTTTTCTGCATACAGATCTTTTGTCTCCCTAGGTAGGTTTATTCCTAGGTATTTTATTCTTTTTGTTGCAATGGTAAATGGGAGCGTTTCCTTAATTTCACTTTCAGATTTTTCATCATTAGTGTATAGGAATGTAAGAGATTTCTGTGCATTAATTTTGTATCCTGCAACTTTACCAAATTCATTGAATAGCTCTAGTAGTTTTCTGGTGGCATCTTTAGGATTCTCTATGTATAGTATCATGCCATTTGCAAACAGTGACAGTTTTACTTCTTTTTCAATTTGGATTACTTTTCTTTCTTTTTCTTCTCTGATTGCTGCAGCTAAAACTTCCAAAACTATGTTGAATAATAGTGGTGAGAGTGGGCAACATTGTCTTGTTCCTGATGTTAGTGGAAATGGTTTCAGTTTTTCATTACTGAGAACAATGTTGACTGTGGGTTTGTCATATATGGCCTTTATTAGGTTGACGTAAGTTCCCTCGATGCCTACTTTCTGGAGGATTTTTATCGTAAATGGGTGTTGGCTTTTGTTTGTTGGAAGAATTTTAATCACAGTCTCAATTTCAGTGCTTGTGATTGGTCTGTTTCTATTTTCTATTTCTTCCTGGTTCAGTCTCAGAAGGTTGTGCTTTTCTAAGAATTTGTCCATTGTCCATTTAAGCAGCATATAGTTGCTTGTAGTAATCTCTCACGGTCCTTTGTATTTCTGCAGTGTCAGTTGTTACTTCTTTTTCATTTCTAATTCTGTTGATCTGAGTCTTCGCCATTTTTTTCTGGATGAGTCTGGCTAATGGTTTGTCCATTTTGTTGATCTCGTCAAAGAACCAGCTTTTAGTTTTATTGATCTTTGCTATTGTTTTCTTCATTTCTTTTTCATTTATTTCTAGTCTGATTTTTATGATTTCTTTCCTCTGCTGACTTTGGGGATTTTTTGTTCTTCTTTCTCGAACTGCTTTAGGTGTAAGGTTAGGTTGTTTATTTGAGATGTTTCTTATTTCTTGAGGTAGGACTGTATTGCTATAAACTTCCCTCTTAGAACTGCTTTTGCTGCATCCCATAGGTTTTGGGTCATCATGTTTTCATTGTCATTTGTTTCTAGGTATTTTTTGATTTGTTCAGTGATCTCTTGGTTATTAAGTACTGTATTGTTTAGCGTCCATGTGTTTGTATTTTTTTACAGATTTTTTCCTGTAATTGATATCTAGTCTCAGAGCGTTGTTGTCAGAAAAGATACCTGATATAATTTCAATTTTCTTAAATTTACCAACTTCTCATTTTGCTTAACTTACTGAATTTGGGGTCTCCTATTCGCAGGCTGAAGGTTCGTAGTTCCCATTGTTTTTGGTGTCTGCCCCCAGTGGTTCAGGTTGGTGCATTGGGTTGTGTAGGCTTCCTGGTGGAGGGGACTGGTGCCTGTGTTCTGGTGGCTGAGGCTGGATCTTGTCTTTCTGGTGGGTAGGACCGCACCCAGTGGTGTGTTTGGGGGTGTCTGTGACCTTATTATGATTTTAGGTCTCTGCTAATGGGTGGGGTTGTGTTCCTGTCTTGCTAGTTGTTTGGCATGGGATGTCCAGCGCTGGAGCTTGCTGGTCATTGAATGGAGCTGGGTCTTAGCATTGAGATGGAGCTCTCTGGGTTAGTTCTTGCTGATGGATATTACATGGGGCTGGGAGATCTCTGGTTGTCCAATGTCCTGAACTCGGCTCTCCCACCTCAGAGGCTCAGGCCTGACATCCGGCCGGAGCACCAAGACCCTCTCAGCCACACATCTAACATGTAAATGGGTTAAATTCTCGAATCCAAAGGCACAGGGTGGCTGGCCGTCTGCGTTCCACTCAGTCCTCCAGCCAGGCCTTGTCCTCTGGGGCCCATTGATATGGGTAGCCTGCTTTGGATCCAGGTCCAGCTGCATTCCCTAGTGTCTAGAAGAAGCAGCTGATGCCCCCCATCCTCCCCTATCCCTGCTGCAAGTCATTATAGTCCTGGAGTGCCCAGAGGGTATGTTTTAAAAAGTAGTAGAAGACAGAAACAGACTCACAGACAAAGAGAACAGACCTGTGGTTGCCAAGGGGGAGGTGGGATGGAGGAGGGATGGACTGGGAGTTTGGGGTTAATAGATGCAAACTATTACATATAGAATGGATGGAAAACAAGGTCCTACTGTGCAGCATAGGTAACTATATTTGAAGTCTTGGGATAAACCATAATGGACAATAATATAAAAAGAAAGTGTGTGTGTGTGTATATATATATATATATATATATATATGAGTTACTTTCCTGTACAGCAGAAATTAACACAACATTGTAAATCAACTATACTTCAACAACAAAAAAAATGTAGTGGAAGATTAAGTTGGATAAGAAAAGTGGATTGGATGATGTGAGAAATAGACTAGTACCAGAATAGGGAGTCTAAATTTGAGCAGATAAAAGGGCATTGCGGTTTCTCACTGTGATATTGTGATATAATAGGACATATATATTTGGTCTTAGTCCCTGGCTCCTGGCTAGAGCTACTAAAAAACCTACTAAAAAACTGATAAAGGTGCTAGGAGCATCTTCTGTTCTAATAATTGGTCTTTGACCCTAGTTCCTAACACAGAGCTCCTAAATACCTTGGGTAATAGGAGCATCTTTTGTTCTGAGGCAATTTTTGGTGAGTTCCTGGATAACTTCAGGATGAGGGCTGATCACCAGAAAGACCAAGCCATGATTAGAAGCTTGGAACTTTCAGCCCTGACCCCCATTCTCTGGAGAAAGGAGAGGGGAGAGGGGCTGGAGACTGAGTTAATAATCAATCATGTCTATGGGATGTAACCTCCATAAAAATCCCTAAAGTATGGGGTTGTGAACACATCAATGTGCCAGGAGTATGGGGCACCCCACCTCCATGGATACACAAGCTCCTGTGCTCAGGATCCTTCCACACCTCACCCTATGTATCTCATATCTGGCTGTTCCTCTTTATCCTTTATTATATAACTAACCGGTAGACACAAGTGTTTTCCTGAGTTCTGTGAGCCATTCTAGCAAACTACTGAACCTGAGGAGGGGGCCGTGGGAACTCCAATTTTTAGTCCATCAGTCAGAAGTACAGGTGACAACCTGGGACTTGCAATTGGCTTCTGAAGTGGTAGCAGTCTTGTGGGACTGAGCCCTTAACTGGTGGGCTCTGACACTAACTCCAGCTATCAACAGATAGTGTCAGAACTGATGCTGGTATCAGAGAATTGGCCGTATGGGGAAAAGCCCACACATTTGGTGACCACAAGTGAAACAGTGTTGAGAGTAGAAACAGAGTTTTTCCTTTTCACTCACCTAGAGAAGAATACAAAGTTAAAACGTTATTTTGCACTTGTAGGCAATCTGTCCTAATTTTGGGTTCTGAAAGTAGAGTGTCTGACACATACAAATATTCAATGAATTCCTGTTGATGGTATCATGGCCGTTATCTCTACAATTTAGACAAAATCTTTGCAATCTTGTCAATTCTGATTAACCTAGGGGTTAGAATCTTAGTTTAAATTTCTATTCCCTACTAAGCTACCACCCTACGTGGTTTGCCACTCTGCTTTCTGTCTCCAAGTCTAAAATGAAAACATAACACAGTGAAATAAAATGTCCTCACCCTTCCCCCAAAACAACCACACCCCCACTGTGGTTAGGGAAGAAATAAAGTGCTTTTGAGATAATTAATTCATTGTCACTCAAGTTGGGAATGATCTGCTAGCATAATATAGTCTGGTTTATTCCTAAGAAATAAGTAAATTATGTTAATACTGTGATTATGAATTTCTCATGTAGAGCAAATAGTTGTTTTCCTAAGGAAATTAATTGTTGGGGTGGAGTAAATGCATTGTTTTAGTTAATATTAATTCCACAAAAAAGCTTTTGGTGGAGCCCGCATCAATGAGCAGAACCAGAAGCAAATGACAACCAACAAATGGCTATAGCTGTGAAATTTCCTGTTAAGACAAAGGCAGAAACAGAAAGCCTGGAACTTTATTCTTTTTCTTTGGAATGATCATACGTCCCAGGGAATTAAGGGCTGGCAGAGACCCTGGAAGCTGCCAAATTGTGGGAAAAGAGGGCTAGAAATGTGAGAATACCTACATAGGACATCTCTGAAGGCCTGGAATGCCCTTATGAGGCAGGCTGCCAGTCTACCCAAAAGCCTACAAGGGGACATAATCCCTAGAACACAAGGGAAAAGTAGATCAAAGAATCCAATCAACTAAATCCCACCCCAAAGAACTGCTCAAGGCTTCATAGGTATTTTGTGAGTATTGTAGTGGGGTGGTAAAGGGTGGAAGGTATCTAGGGATACAATCTTTCCTAGAAGGACCCAGGGATACAACCTGAGGAACATAAAAAGAAGGGGTCTACTGCTCACAAAAATGAACACTGTCCCTACCAGTTACAGGGTTCAAGATTAGGTAGTACAGTATAGCAGATAAAGATAGAGCTTTCTCCAATTAGATTACGTGGGTTCAAATTTTGGCTCCATTTTTCTAGATATATGACTATAAGCAAATTAAGTTTTCTTTAGTGAGTTAAGTTTTGGTTTTTCATCTGAAAAATGGGAATGGAAACTACTTCATGCAGTTGTGAGAATTAATGAAATAAAACATGGAGAGGACCTAGCACCTAGAATATCTTCTATGAATGTGAATTATTATTTAAGTACTGTAGGCAAAAGGTATATAAATGGAAATCATCGTAATGGGTTATCTTAGGAGCAATATTCAGGTATCAATTTTGAATTTATATGGTCAACCTGTTTATCAGGTTGCCTGCTTAATAAATAGTCAGTGAAAACTGAAGGGTAATTTTTTTCAAATACTTACGATGAAATTAGATACTCTTACTTGGTACTTAATGTAGAAATGTTTTGATAAAACACTCAGATACAGTCTCCTTTTTGAGAGAAAACAGGATTAGGGGCTATGAAAAGATGTTGAGAACTCAGAAGTTATTTCCTTCTAAGGGTTCATTAAATAAAGTCCATACTAGAAGATTTACTCTAGATAATAGAAATCACTAGTAAAAAAGAATCTATAGGAATGACAACATGACACTAACACTCTGATAAAAAGAAAAACTAGTTATCTCCAGAGTTTTCTGATTTGTGATACTCTGTCATTATTGGTTCTGTTTTTAACTTCCTTTTCCAAAATTTGTTATAAATGATTAATTTTAACATAAGCATTCATTAACACTTTCCCCCAAGAGAATCTTTTAAACTGCTTTGAAATAACTGGAAACACCACAGAATATTATGATACCAAAATTGGTCATACCCAGGGAATAAAAATTCCATTTAAAAAAGTCACGTTGGACAAATATTTTTATCAATATCCAACTTTTTGGGCTATTAATTCCTAAGGCTCTCCATACTGTGTTAAAATAATATAGGTTGATGTGAAAGCTGGGGATAGGATACTAGGAGGTTAGAGTATAACGTACCAAATTTTTGCTTCCTTAAATCTGCTTTAGAGTTCATCGCAAATTAACAAAAGATATATATTTTATGGTTTCAAACTGAAAATTTCATCTGAATCCAAAACAAAGATACTGTTTACAGTACCTCAAACATATAGCTCAGTTTCCAAGTCTACTAACAAAGATGAACACAGCTGAGGAATGAAGTAGATTAACAGGTCTGGAATGATTAAAAGGTAATAAAAAGCAGACAGCTACTTTGAATTCAATGCTGCTTGTCTTCTTAAGCCTGAACTCTAAACATGTATCTTAAAGCCAATAAATTCGGAATCTAATTTTTTCCACCTAGAACACTGTGTTCAATGTTTATCACTCTAATTCTATTTACTTATGTAAAGGAAAATGAAACAGAACTTCCAAATTGTGTAAGGTTAACATTAATACAATAGCGCCACCCAGTGAATATGCTGTGCAAACAAAAATGTTACTAGAATTTACCACTTTAAGTATTAGTGCATCTTCAGTATACCTATAACCCCAACCTTTTAAATAAAATTATACACTAAAATGTCAATTCACAAATATATAAAAGCATTTTTACCTATTCATTCATAATTAACTACAGTTAAGATGTGTAAAGGATATTCCAACACTTGTAAATAAAAGTTTTGCATATTAGATACTACTTGTAATGTTGGCAAGCAATAAATGTTAGCTGCCAGGTCAAAGAGGCATGCTTTCTTCTCACATGAATTGTTAGGCAGATGTAAAACTATGACACTCAGTTGCTTTAGTAGGTTTTATCTATCCCTCACGATACATCGTTTCAAAGATTTTTTGATGCCCTTAATATAAAGTATGTGTTCATAATTTCACTTTAGCCTGCTACTCATGGTTAGTCATTATTTTTAAGACATGAATAAATATTAATTATTTGCATAAGTGAATTGAACAATGGCATCAATGATAGTCATCAAATTTGTAAACCAATTGATAATGTGATGTCGTCAAAAAATGCTAGTATGACCTTAGATATCATTACTATTCTACTCTATACCAATCAGATCATAGTTGGAGTAGTTTTCAGTATAAAGTTCATACAAATAGAACACTTCTTTCTCATCTTTTTATTTTTCATAGGAAATATAAGCACATGGGGGAAAAGTATAAAGAACCAAAGTATATTCAATAAAAAGAAAATCTTTTCACTCTGAGCCCCAGTCTCCCTCCTCAGAGGCTACGACTATTACTAATTTCTCCTGTTAGATGGACCATGTTTAAAAAGGAGTAGTTCAATTCAATAAAAAACATTGACTGGGTACCCAGTTTGTGCTAGACACAAGTGTTAGGTGCTAGGGAATCAAGTCATTTAGCGTCAGCCCTGTGCAATAGTGGAGACAGACACAAAACTGATCATTTCAATAAAGTATAAACTTTTATTTTTTTCAGTATACAAAGAATACACGTGAGATCTCTCCCAATCGCATTGTATCTATCATTTTCATGTGTCTCTCCCACAGGCATCTTGAGCTATACATGTCCAAAACTCAATCATCAGTCACCTCCCAAAATGAGTTCACCTCTGTATTTCCTAAATCCGAGAATAGCATCCCACTTATCTAGGGGCTCAAGCCAGAAAACTCTCACTCAGCAGATATTTATCAAGCATCTACAATGTCTAACGATGTCTAGGCCATGAACATATGATAGCAAATAGGGTCCTCACTAAAACTTGTTTATGGAACTCTATCCTTGATTTCTCTCACCTCTGCCCTCCCAATTCAGTCACCAAGTCCTGCCACTTCTACTTCCTGAATTCCATCCATGCTGGCAATACCCTAGTACAGGCTGCCGTCTTCTTTCCCCTGGATTACTACAATGAGGTCGTAACTGGTTTTCCTTCATTCAGTCTTGCCACTCTTCAATTTTATTTTCTCATAGCAGCCAGTCATCACCTAAATACAAACCTAATCTTGTTGAAGCCCTTCAAACTTCCTATTACTTTTAAGAAGTCCAAATGCCTTAACATGACTAGTAATACTCTTCACGATCTGGTGCCTCTTTACCTCCCCAGCTCTGTGTCTAGAATCTCTGTTCCTAGGCTGTGCTCTCCTCTTATGTCTGGGCCTTCACAGTTGTTACCTCTTTCTTGCCCTCCACCCTTTAACCTGGCCAATTCCTAGCTATTCTCCTGCATGGAGCCACTCAGACTAAACCACAATTTTTTTTAAATTACTTTTCTCCCTTCCCTATGAGAATATAAGATCTATTAGGTCAATTATTAGATTGATTATTATCACATTTGCTTGTTCATTATTATACTTCCAGTACCTAGCTTAGTGTCTGGCATAAAATAAGAGGATCAATAAATATTTTTGAATGAATAAATCTATACCTAGAAAGTCAGAAGGAAAGTCAACTAGTTCAGACTGTGGATTAGGGAAAGGCTTCTTAGAAGACATCTGAAAAGTAAGTAAAGAAAGTAGGGATCAGGCAAAGAAAATCAAGACAGTCCAGACGGAGTCAACAAGAATAAGAAAAGGTCTCAAAGTATAAAACAGCCTCATGAACGGGAAATGGGTGTGATGGGAGATGACAGTGGAAACATAAACAGTGGCAAGATCATGGAGGTCCCAGGGTGCAGGCTATGGAGTTGGACTTTGTCTTGGAGGTGATGGTGGGAGGGGTTGTAGAAGTTTAACCAGACCAGTGAAATAGTCAGATTTACATTTAAGACTGATCATTACAGCAGCTACTTAGAAGACAAAGTGGGGGATGCAGGTAAGGGTTGTAAGGCTGGAGACAACAGTGAGATAGATTGGGCAGTTGAAAAAAAGAAAGGGATAAATTAGGATTTGAATGGCTCACGAGCTCTCCCAAATGCATCTATCTAGTAGGCAAGAAAATAAAAATCTGAATCTCAAGGAGGAAGTCAGAGATAGCAGTAGTTTTTGGATCCTTGAGCAAATAGATTAAAACAATGAGAATGGATGGTACTCTGAAGGAGAAGATTTATGCAAAAAAAAAAAAGAAAACTCAAGGTTGAAACTTATACTGTATAAAGGGCAGGCAGAGAAAGAGCCCCCTAAGAAGCACGAGATAGGCAGAAGATACAGGAGAGAAGCAAAGGGACTTAGGTTTCAAGGAGGGTCTGATTAATGGTGTCAAATGTAGCAGAGAGGTCTAGAAAGAGGCACTGATCAATAGCACAGGAGAAGTAGGCACTATTCATCTTCTGAGATCAATAAGAGAGAGGCAGATAAATGTGGTGGTAAGGGAAATGGGTGGGCAGGAAGTTAAGGAATATGTTGCATGATGGCTTGAATTTTCTCAATTAACGGGGAACGAGGTTGCTGGAAATGTCTGTGGCCCCTGGGAAATTTCTATCTTCAAATAAGTGGGTTCTTGATGGCAAGGAGGGTGTAGGACCAAGTCTGAGTATTTTATCTATTCCTACCACACTAGACCAAGTGAATCAACTGTTCATCCTCACTGACCCACTTAAAACAAAGCGGAAACAACAATCTGGAATTCTTGTCACTTAAAAAAGAGATTTAAAAAATTTTAACCCAAAGCACTAGCTACCACAGGACTGCCACTTGAATTAAAGATAAAGTCCTAGGTGCAGGCTGCCGTGGTCTCACTGAGCATCCCATCTTGTCAGTCAAAGGTCTGCTCAGTCCTTACAGGTCTGTCATCCAGGATCTAAAGTGCAATCTAGAAAAGGAACATGGAATTAAAATTAGAAAAGAAACTGGCATAAAGGTCGCAGATGCATGTGAATGTGTGTTAAGTGCTTGAAAAATATCTTTTACACTACTCTAGTCACCTTCCAATAAAAAGAGAAGTTGAAACTGAGGACAAAGGTAGTTATGAGAAATCACTACAAGTTATAAGACAGGGAACTGAAAAATGATAAAGGAGTGTCAAGAATTGGGGGTGAGCTGAAGCTGCAGACCAAGAACCTGTTGTACATCACTTTGTGTGATTTTCTCCAGGGTGCCCAGCTGGGGATTTATGGGACAGATTCAGGGTGGGGATTTATGGGACAGATTCAGGGTTAGGATTTTGACAGGCACTGGGGTCAGAGGCAAGGGATGCAGGGAGTTTGGATGTTGATAAGCCATGCAGTCTAGGCTGGGAAGGGAGGTAATGGCAGGAGAGCTGACAGGGAAAATGAAATATAAGAGCAGATATAGAGCATGTGAGGGTATATAGGTCAAGGGGAAAAAAGATGCTACAGCCATAAAGAGTACTGGAATCTAATTTTCTGCTGCAGTTAATGTCTTTATGGATAATGACAAAACTCTAGAAAGTTTAGGCTGGGATTTCTGGATTTCTGCCCTCTAATTCACAATGACCAGTAACAGACAACTGAATTTTGAAAAATCAAATCTACCCTTATAATCGAGACAATCTGAATAAATACCCATTCGCTTTTTCTTAATTTTACTTCTAATATAACTATCAATTTGCCATATCTACAGTAAAATTATCCACCAAAGAAACAATTATTTTATTGTAAATACAGTCATCCTGCTCTTCCTTCACCTCATTTTTCTCTCTCCATATGGTCCATTCTATTCTTGGTTTACATATAGGTCACGCTTTCCTTGTCTGGACTCTTAACAATGGTTCAGGCATTTGTTGAGCACTTACCATTTGCAAGATATTTTACTAGGACAATGTATAAATAATAATAGTCAAAATAACAGGTAATACTTATCGAGTGCTTACAATTCTGCCAGACACTTTACATGAATGAATCCATTTAATCTTCATGACACCCTATAAATAAGATATTATTGCTACTTTAAAGATGCAGAAACCAGTTTAGTTAGGTTAAACAACTTGCCTGAGTCCATACAGATAGTAAGCAGTGTGATGAGGGATTTTTTAATATTTTTTTGGCTGCATTGGGTCTTCGTTGCTGCGAGCGGGCTTTCTCTAGTTGCAGTGAACAGGGGCTACTCTTCGCTGCGGTGCGTGGGCTTCTCATTGTGGTGGCTTCTCTTGCTGGGGAGCACAGGCTCTAGGTGCGCGGACTTCAGCAGTTGTGGCACGCAGGCTCAGTAGTCATGGCTCGCGGGCTCTAGAGCGCAGGCTCAGTAGCTGTGGCGCACGGGCTTAGTTGCTCTGCGGCATGTGGGATATTCCTGGACCAGGGCTCGAACCAGTGTCCCCTGGGTTGGCAGGCGGATTCTTAACCACTGCGTCACCAGGGATGCCCCGTGATGAGGGATTTAAACCCAGCTCTTTCTGACTCAGGAGCTGAGCTCTCAAGTCATTATGCTAGCTATGGTCCTTTACCCTGCCTCTAAGAAGATACTGCCTAGTGGAGTATGTGCATGCACAAGTAATCGGTTTGATTTGGTAAGTGCCAATGAGAAAGGTCTTTTTTTTCTCCTCTCCTCACTCCAAGTATTTTTTTAAAAAATCTATTTTCTAACTCACTTTTGAGTTTTACTACATTCTGACTTTTGAGAATTACATCAGTAATTGGACATAGAAAAGGGAAAAGGAAGCCCTAAACTAATGAGTATGAAATGTATTTTTATTTCAAATCGGTATAAATTTCTATATCAATAGGTATAGCCTCCACCACCCCCCTACAACAAAGCACCAGAATTTGTGTACTTTCAATAGTCTTTCCAGTATATTTTTCACTTGATTCAGTGCAGACTTCCCATCCAATACACCACCCTCACTAGATAATACTTTACACTGCAGTCAGAAGCAAGTCCTACTACGGCTTCTACGGCTCCAAGCCATAATAAAACTAAATGGTTTCCCCCCGCTGACAATTAGGCCAGTCGTATCTTCTGCTGCAAGACCCAGACTTGTGATCATGTATGAAGTGCCACGCATCATTTGAAGAATCCAACTCACTCGCGGATGTGCAAATTTGGGGAAGAGTTCAATGTTGTTAGCACCGGGAGTGCCTTGCTCCTGTAGAGGGATGAATGAAGGGAGGGAGAACAAAGGACACGGGTTCTACACTAGATAGTGCCACTTACTAAACAAGTGGAAACAAATCACTTCTGAGCCCCAGGTTTCTTGCCTGTAAATGTGAAAGGATTCGACCAGATGAACTGTTAAGACTGCTCCCACCTCTTGAAGTTGGGCTCACCAACGCAGAATCAGATGATCTGTGTCCAAATCCTGGTTATGCTACTTGTGAACTACTGCGCACAGCTTTGGGCCAGTTGCATAATCTCCCTGATTTAATCCCTCATTTGATGATAGTATCTATTAGCCCCCTTTCCCTTTTTAATGAAGCCTAAATGAGATAATGCCTATAAGCATCCAACACAGAACCTGGCGTCTCAGTCAACGCTCAAAAAATATCGGTGTTATTACTCTGAGACTCTATGACTTACCCGGCCCCACTGCCCCACGTCCTCCTTCCCTTGTCATCTTGAGTTTAGCTCGTCTCCAGAAACCCTCTATTCACTTCCGCTCTTCACCTCGGACGCCAAAACCGTTCAAAGGACTCACGGAACTTCGTATTAGCCTCGGACTCCTCCCCCAAACCGCGGCGCTCCCATTTCCTGCTGAATTTAGATCCGACTAGACTCCAACTCCGCGAAAAATAGTTCCGCTCGGAGCCCGGCGTCCTCTCTCGCAACTCCAGCACCAGCCGTCTCGTGTGTATTGAGCCCAACCGGCACACGGCTCGGCGGAGCGCAGGAAGTGGGCGGGGCGGAACGGGGCGGGAGTTCCAGTAGGAGGCGGTAGGTTTGAAAAGTGACAACGGTCGGTGTTTGCTGATTTTTGAGTTCGTCTGTAGCTGCTCCGCGGACTCGCAGCCTTCCTGTGGGCGGCTGGTGCGGTAGGTGAGCGCAGACACTCGCGGACAGAGGACGCGAGACTGAGTGTGCCCTCTCGCTCCGGAGCAGGGACGCGGAGCCTGGCAGTGTTTTCGTTACGCGCAGAGCTGGGGAGGAGGCTGGAGAAGCCAGCCCCTGGGAGGTGGGGGAAAGCTCATAGATCGTGTTTATTGGATTTTAGTTCCCCAAACAACCTGAGCCCAGTTCCTACGAAACGAATGGGTGTTTGCTGGTACAACATAGACTACGGGAAAAGAAACTTTAGGTGCAGCTGATCAGTTAAATCTTGTATGTGTATATTTTTAACCCAGTTATTTAGAAGATTATGGGGTTGCAGATGCTGATCCACTGTCTTTGTAGATAAGTCTCCGTTGCTCAAACATCGCTTAACCAAAGTCAAACCCAAAAATCAAAAGGCAAAAATATCATACTTAATCCAAAGGTCAGAGGAAGAGAGGGGTGTATGCATGGCGCTTTGCATGCGTGGCACGATCATTTTCCCTGATGAGTTCAGGAAACTGTTTACTTAATTTTTTGATGTTGGGAGTCTTTGAGTATTTTATCTTTGTTTTTGTTTAGCCTCTGCTTCCTGGGATTTTGATTTCCACGATCTAGTTTATTTTAGAAAAATGAAGTGTCTGAAATTTAATCAGTATTCTTTCAATACCTACTGTGTACAGGATCATGGTGTTGCAAATAAACGAGGAACGGAGGGGTAATTAGTAGTAAATGCCTGCTACTTGGTAGGCGATCTGAGGGTCACTTTACATATACTAGGTCATTTATATACTTTATCTCACCAGAGCTCAAACTGTATTGAAAGGCTTCTCTCTCCCTCTCTTCCCTCTGTCCGTTTCTCTCCCTCTCCTCTGTCCGGCACTCCCTCCCTCTCTACACACACACGTGAATGAATTGGAACTGAAGTTGCACTATCAAAGAAAGATAGAATTTGGATATGGGAGGTGGTTCCAAAAGGAAACATTGGAAGTTTAGGAAACGTCTTGAAGGAGACTAACTTGTAACAGAAAATTCATTAGGTTATTTGATGTGGTAGGTAGGATGAGTAATTAAAGTATTTTTGTAAAGATGTTACATGATGCATTTGGTGTTCTATGCAGATTCATCTGATAGCACAGTGCAAGACCTTAGAAGAGAGGGATGTGCGATAATAATTAATGAAGATATTTTAGACCTCTTTCTCTATTGTGATCATCTCTGATCCAGATATAGTTTTGGAAAGTTGACTTTTTCTGCAGTCTTTGGGCAATTGATGATTTTTAAATCTATGACTTAGGTGAGAACATAGAATGCATATTTATGTTGAAAAGGACATATATAAGGTGTCAGAATCTGGATCCAAAAAGATTCTGGCTGTAGAAGGAAAGCTTGGAATTATGAAATTCAATAATAGGAAATAGGAATAATAGGAAATTCAATGATAGGAAATGCATATTACAAAATTCAATAATAGGAAATAGGAATAATGGGAAATTCAATAATAGGAAATGCAAATCCTTGCTTAAGGTTCAAATAATCAATTATGTAAAAAGAACATGGAGAAGTCCTGGCTTGTTGGCTATGAAGTGATGTAAGAATTCATGGAGAAGCGGGCTATGTTGAAGAAGTTCTGGGAGTTTCAGTCAATCACACACACACATATATATATTTGTCAGTAAGTGTTATAGTAGCACAAGATCAGCAGTGACCATCATCAACTGTGTTGATATTCTGCCCTAAGCAGACCATATCTGGAGTATTGTGTTCAATTTGAGCATTACACTTTAAGAAGACATTGACAAAACAGTTTTAGGGGAAAGTGAGTAGAATGGTAAACTTTCTAAAACAAAGTCATAAAAGGAGTGGCTATTCTTAAATTATACTTACCTTAGACAAGACAGGGCTAAGCAGAGATATCTTTTAGAATGGCTTCCTGCATTTGTCAGTGGTTAAAGTTGACAAGGCTGCCTTTTAACCCTGACATTCGGAGAAACATTAGGAACCTAAAGAAATAGATTTCCAGAATTGTGGGTCATTTCAGTTTGTTTGCAAAAGTGAGTGTATTCACTGTATCTCTGGGATCACACTGCTTCCCTAGAGAGTAGGAGGTCCATAAGTAATGAACCAAGTATTGTTAACTGAGTGGCGGAGAAAGTGGCTTCTGTTGCTGCTGCTTCTACTACTACTGTTACTATTGCTATTCTGTTAGGCATAGCTAGAGATATGGAGAAAATGAAAGTGTCTTAGCTTATTGTTGGCTCACAGTGCAGTGCCAGAGTTCTATAAACATTATCACAATACACTGTGGCAAGTATTATAACAGAGTTCAGTGCTAGCTGTAGGGTAGGATTTCTTAACCTCAGCATTATTGACATTTTGAACTGAGTAATTCTTCGCTGTTGATTGGCCCCCTTATGCATTGCAGGATGTTTAGCAACATTCTGGGCCTGCTACCCACCAGATTCCAGTAGCATCCTCACTGTAGTCCTGACAACCAAAAGTGTCTCCAGAGTTGTGAGAACTACTGCTCTAGGAGAACACAGGTGGGAATATTTTACTATCTAAGGACATTAGGGGAAATGTTTTTTTGTTTTATTTTATTTTTCAAGTTCTCACTCTAGTGATAGGAATCCCTGCCAATTACAGTTGTTTTTTTTTCTCTCTCTCTTCCTACTTACATCTCAAACCTTATTAATCATCTCACTGTGTGTACATTGAATAGAATGTTAAATCAGAGTACAGTTTTATTATTTATGCTGTTTTGCTGTTGTTTGTGTATAGATTCTGCTGATAGTGTTGCCTATATATCTTGCTTTGAGGATTAATTCTCAGGATAGATCTTATTAAACTCTGTGCCCCCCAGATTTAAAGAAGTTTCTCATCTGTCTGTTCAACCTGTCTTCTTTCCCATATGAAAGAAAACAGCATTAGGAAAACTAGAAAATGACTGTGTTGCTTTAGAATAAAAGTTATTTTAGGAGATATATATATATATTTGTCTTTAATGTTATCTTACTAGGATGTTTGATGATTTGGTGGTAGTTAACACTACTATCAGCCTTGGGTTGTTAATTTTGTCCTTATATTTATCATCTTCTAGATAATGAAACCTGCTAGTTGTGCCATGTTTCTGATCTTTGTTTTCAATTCCTTCAGACTAACAGGAGACTCCCAAGATGGAAACTTTGTCTTTCCCCAGATATAATGTAGCTGAAATTGTGGTTCATATTCGAAACAAAATCTTAACAGGAGCTGATGGTAAAAACCTCTCCAAGAATGATCTTTCTCCAAATCCCAAGGTAAAATGTGGTTGTGTTTGCATGTGGTTAAAGTTATTTGAAAAGAAATTAAACTACTAGGTCTATAGAATGTGGAGAAAGACACGTATATTACTATTTGATATAGGCTAGTCATCTTAATCCAGAGAAACTCTCTCACCTAGTATAATTTTAAAATAACATTAAGTTTATATGTGGGGCAACTTCTACATTCCCATTAGGAATTCAAATCTTTAATATGGTTGTTTTCTCCCCCCGCCCTGAAAAAAAAAAGCTTCTAAACCATAGGCATATTAAAGTATATTAAACTTTTCATTATCGGAGTAGTGGTCTGAGGGTATCATTTATTGGTAAAGCTTGAAGGAACTTAACTCCACAAGTGGTTTCCAATCAGAAAAAGTGCTTAGAAACAGTCTTCTTTGGAAGCTTACAGATTAATTTTCTTGCATTATGCCCCAAGGGGGAATTGACTTGTTTTGACAGACACTGTTCTTTATATCTTTAGTTATTAAATGCAAAAAAGAACTATTCACGTGTCACAGAAAATCCCAAAGTCTCCTTCCAGTTTCCTGTGTTCATCTTGAAGTGATAACATAATAAAACCTGGTTTAATGATGTAGAACTTAAACATTTTGATATTGATGCCTCTTTAATTCTTTAAAATAGAACAAATAATCTCAGAATAAATGAACTTGTATATGGATGAGAACAGGTTGTATAGGCCAGCATTTGGGAACCACTGATTTAGAAGATAAAAGTTAAAAATCCCATACTATCCTATTAAATTTATACCTCCTGGATCATAGTAGTCACTTTAACAGCTAAGGCATCTTAGCCTTAACATCTGAGGCATCAAACAAGGTTTCCCATGTTCTTTTTAAAAAAATACACCCTTATTATTTTTGTCATATGTCTGATAACCTGTTTTGAAAGACTAACCCATCTTCCATTCCCTAATGTGGATAGATTGCCTGGACTGGTTTTGAATATACTTGCTAACATTCTGTATATAAGCTTAAACAACTGATCTTATTGACACTTATCACATGTGAGCAAACTGATAAGTATATAAGATGTTTTAAAATTTGGAGAAATTAAGAAATATTTCAAGGGGAATGGAGTAATGTTATCACTCTTTTCTTCTTTGTATCCATTTACGATAATATTGGACAGTAATGGTGATAGTGGTACAACAGAGTATTAAAAGTTATTTTTCTATTGTAGCCTGAAGTCTTGCATATGATCTACATGAGAGCTTTACAGATAGTATATGGAATTCGACTGGAGCATTTTTACATGGTGGGTTTAAGATGAGGCAAAATTATGTTTTTTGCTGCATTTCTCATGCTCACATTGAGTACTGGTTTTCCGGACAGGAAGTTATTGACTTTATTTTTAACAAAATCAAGGCTTATTTAAAATTAATGTCACTTACACGGGAATCTTAGGCATAATAATGGCCTATACAGATAGCTTTAGTAAGATGAAAACTATTACTAAAGACCTAAATGACACAAGTTATTGATGCTATGCAGTTATTGACAGATTTACAGTTTGTCTTCAGAGACTATAGTAAGCAACAACGAAGTCTTTACAGATACTGTTCTCTTCTCAGTAAGGACTCCCAAATTAGAGTAGGAGATACACACTAAGATTGAAAACAATTGAAATAAGGCAATTGAGCTTTTAGCAAATTAGGTATTTCTAGTAGGAAGATTATTTTTCTTAATCTTTTTTTGCTGTTGTTAAATCATCAGGGCATCATCTGAAGATGTACAAAAATGTAATATCTGTAGAGTCTCACCAGTATTATATATTATTTAAAAATCAGAGGGTTTGTCACTTATTTGCTATGAAACCTTGCTAAAGCTTAGTTTCTTTGTCTATAAAATAGGGATAGTACTCTGTCATACTGTGGTTATAAAAATTAAGAAAGAATATATTGAAAATGCTTAGCATAGTACCTGATATTTAGTAAATGCTAACCATTAGCCCTTTATTTATTTATTTTTAACATCTTTATTGGAGTATAACCCCTTTATTTTTTAATTCATTTAAAAAGTCTTTACTGAGCACTGACTGTGAACCTAGCATTATTAATATTAATGACAACTCTAGTTTTGTGCCAGGATCTGTATTGTTTGCTTGTTTGTTTTAAGTTAATGATAATAAGTTAATATATTTTGATTGTAATCTATGATTAAGATTTCTTGAGGTTGAAGATTTTTCTCATTTTGTCTAATCAATGTGTAACTTAGATTTTCTGGTTTATTACATTTAGATGCCAGTGAACTCTGAAGTCATGTATCCACATATAATGGAAGGCTTCTTACCAGTCAGCAATCTGTTTATTAATTTGTGAGTAAAGAGTCATTATTTTCTTAGTCCACATTCGTATTTACATTACATTCAGCTTTCTTAAAGACATGATTTTCTTTGGGAGGGAATTTCTACTATTTTTCTTTCCACTCCATCCCATAAATATCCAAGATTGTACACTTTCAGCAAACACAGCTAACTGCCTCCACCTGTGGCACCTTCAGTTCATTCAACTGATGTATTAAGATATTGTGAGTCTAAAATTGTTGGAGGGTTTTGCATTCTTAGAGAGTCCTAGTACCTCAAAGAGTGTGGGTTGTTTATTAGAATCTATAACGATACCTTGGTATTACATGAATATTTGTGTAATATACAGAAAAAGTAGATTTCAGTGCTGTAGGATTACATATTGTAGTAGACTTCTGACTTGGTCCTTTGACACTAAGAAATATATTCAGAAATCTTTTTGAAAATAAGATGTTTATGCCCTTTGGCTTAGTATGTAATTCACAGTACACTTTTCAATATGCTTGCTCCACTTTATCTTCAAGGGACTCATTTCTGCCCATCTGTCGGGTGAATGACTTCGAGATTGCTGATATTCTATATCCAAGTAAGTGAGAATTTAAAACAATTTTTAACGTTTGGCTTCAATCTAACATTTTACCTTTCTGTCAATAAATGTGAAAAAAAAAGAGAAAAGACTTCAAGGAACTTGGATTTAGAAAGTATATCTGATTCTCAAGGATGAATTTTTTCATATCCTATTATTGGAAATTTTTCCTTTGTAAAGCCACAGTAAAGCTGTTTTTTGGATTAGTTTTTCTTAACTCCTTACATTTGAAAAATGTCCTGTAAATTTGAGAATTTGAATACAAATAATATGCAAGCTATGATGTTGCATAGTGGGTTAATTATACCAGTTTTATCAAATGTAGTAATTACTTTTTACCATGAAGAAAGTACCTTTTAGCACTGATAATAGTCATGATATTATATTAAAATGTAAAATTCTCCTAACTTTGTGTCTGTTTATTCATTTGACCTTTTGTATTTATATATCAGGTTATCTTATGTTGGAAGATATTTGGTGTGCTATTTAAAAATTTGTTTTTTATCCTCTTTTGGATCTCCTCCTTTTTTTGTTGTTGTTTATTGACATATAATTTACATAAAAGTTCACCAATTTTAAATGCATAATTGAATAAATCTTAACAAATATATACAGTTATATAACCAGTGCCACAATCATGACCCCCCCAGAGTTCCCTGACATCTTTGAAAAGATGTCTTTTCAAAGCAAAATATATTTCAATTTTGAATATTCTAATTGATCATTGTTTTTCTTTTGTCATTCATAAAACTATATTTTTTGTGTTCTACCAAGAAATCTTGGCCTCAAGGATTTATTTGGCTAAATTTTATCCTGTATTTTGCTGTAAGCGTATTGTAGTTTCAGCTATTATTGTTTAATGCCTGAATTTTTGTATATCATGAGGCAAAGGTCAAGGTTCGTTTTTTTTCCTTTATGCATATGGTTATAAAATTATTCTAGCACCACTCATTGAAAAGATTATCCACTCCCCGTTGAATTACCCTGGCACTTTGGTCAAAAGTAATTGATTAACCACTGTACATCTATTAGAATGGCAAAAATCGAAAACACTGACAATACCAAATGCTCATGAGGATATGGAGCAACAGGAACTCTCATTCACTGCTTGTGGGAATGCAAAGTGGTATAGTGACCTTGGAAGACACTTTTCAGTTTCTTACAAGACTAAATGTATTGTTACTGTATGATCCAGTAGTCATGCTCCTTGGTATTTACCCAAATACCAAGTGTTGAAAGCTCATGTCCACACAAAAACCTGCAAACAGATACTTGTTGCAGCTTTATTCATAATTGCCAAAATTTAGAAGCATCCAAGATGTCCTTCAGTAGGTGAATGGATGAACTAGTACATCAAGACAGGGGAATATATTCAGTGCTATAAATAAATGAGCTATCAGGCAATGAAAAGACATGCAGGAACCTTAAATGCATATTACTAAGTGTAAGAAATCAATCTGCAAAGGCTATTTACAGTACCATTCCAATTATGACAATCTGGAAAAGGCAAAACTTATGAAGATAGTAGAAAGATCATTGTTTGCCAGGGACTGGGGGGAGGGAAGAATGGATAGCCAGGGCACAGAGGATTTTTAGGACAGTGAAACTATTGTGTATGATACTATTGTGTCATTATACATTTGTCAAAACCCATAGAATGTGCAACTCCAAGAGTGAACCCTAATGTGAACTGTGGTCTTTGGCTGATAATGATGTGTCAGTGTTGGATCATCTTTTGTAACAGATATACCACTCAGGTGGGGGATGTTGATAGTGGAGTAAGCTGTGCGTGTACAGGGACATAGCGTATATGGAAACTACTTTCTGCTCAATTTTTCCGTGAACTAAAGTGCTCTAAAAATTCTGTTTTAAAAAGTCAATGATCATATATATATATATATATATATATATATATGTATATTTCTGGCTTCACTCTTTGCTCCATTGATCTATATGTCTGTCTTTACACCAAGCATACTACCTTGATTACTTTAGCTCTATAGTAAGTTTTGAAATCAGGCAGTGGAAGTCCTGCAACTTTGTTCACTTTTTCAAAATTGTTTGTTATTCTGGTCTTTTGTATTTCCATATAAATTTTAGAATCAGCCTGTCACTTTCAACCCCCCTCCACTCCCCATAGCCTACTGTAATTTTGACTGAGATTACTTTGAATGTATAGTTCATTTGGGGGATAATTGACAACTTGATAATATTGGGTCTTCTAATCCATGTGTATATCCCTCCATTTATTTAGGCTGTCTTTAATTTTTCACAACAATGTTTTATAATTTTCAGAGTACAGGTCATATACATTTTGATAAATTTATCCCTAAGTACTTCAATTTTAAGGGATATTGTAAACTTCTTGTAGTTTAAATTTCTGATTGATTGGTCATTGCTAGTGTAGAGAAACAATTGATTTTTATATATTGACCTTATTTCTAGTAGATTCTTTAAAATAGATTCCTTAGGGTTTTCTACACGGACAATCATATTGTTTGAGAACAAAGGCAGTTTTACTTCTTTTCCAGTCTAGATGTATTTTACTTATTTTTCTTGCCTTCTGCAGTGGCTAGGACTTCTAGCGTAATGTTGAATTAAAATGGTGAGAGCAGGCATCATTGTCTTCTTCCTGATCTTAAGGGGAAAGCGTTTAGGCTTTCACCAGTAAGTATAATGTTAGTTTTAGGATTTTCTTAGATTGCCTTTATCAGGGTAAGCAACTTCTATTCCTAGTTTGTTTCGTGAATGGGTGTTGACTTGTTTTAAATTGCTTTTCTGCATCTAGTGAGAAAGTCAAGTGGTTTCTCTTTTTCAGTCTAGTGGATTACATTGTTTGATTTTTGAATGTTAAACCAACTTTGTATTCAGGATGAACCCCATTTGATTATGATACATTATGTTTTTTAATATATTGCTGGGTTTGACTTGCTATTATTTTGTTGTGTTTTTGTGATGATGTTCATAAGGGCTACTGGTCTGTAATTTTTTTGTAATTTTACTGCACCGACAGACTTTGGATATCAGGGTATTGCTGGCCTCTTAGGATGAGTTTAGAAAGATTCCCTCTTTCATTTCCAGGAATAATTTTGTAAAATTTGTGTTATTTCTTCCTTAAATGTTTGGTAGAATTCACCAGTAAATCCATCTGGGACTGGAGTTTTCTCTGTGAGAAGGTTTTAAATTAATTAATAATCCAATTTTTTTTTTAATAAAGGGCTACATTGTTTGTTTATTCCCAAAGCTACTGAATGAGCTTTTGTAGGCTACCTTTTTCAGCAAGTTTATCCATTTCATTTAAATGGGCAAATTTATTAACATAAAGTTGCTCCTAATTTTCCCGTATCATTTTAATAGTCTTTGGGGTTAGTAGTGATGACCCATCTCTCATTTTGACATTAGTAATCTGTTTTTTCACTCTTTTGTTTTCCCCTGATCAGTCTGGCTAGAGGTTTATCAATTTTGTTGAGCTTTTAAAAGAACTAGATTTTTGTCTCACTGATTTTTATTATTTTATTTCTGTTTTCTGTTTTCTTGGTTTTTGTGCTATTGTTATTCCTTCTTTTTTCATGCTTGCTTTGGGTTTGCTCTTCTTTTTTTTTTTTCTCCTAGTTTTTTAAAGGTTAGAAGCTGAGACCATCAGTTTGAGATCTTTCTTCTTTCCTAAATAGGTGTTTAGTGCTAATAAATTTCCCTTTAGCCCTGCTTTAGCTGTGCCCCACAGACTGATTATAGATCGTTTCGTGTGTGTGTGCGAACGCGCGTGTGTACACACACACGTGCATTTTGGATTATAAATTTAAGCTCATCTTCAGCAGGATAGTCCTGTGCTTCTTTGGCTTCTGGGGTTGAGGCCATATCCCTCCTGAGATATCTTTTGCTTTTGGAAGTTATTCCAGGATTATCATTGGCTAAAGACCACTTTTTATCTTAATTCCTGATTTCGATAGTTCTTGGGTCAAATATATAGTTTAATTTAAACCAAAAACCCATATGGCAATGGGCCCAAGGTTTAGAATTCTCAGAGGAGACTATTTCCTTACTAGAGACAAGGCTGAGCCACTAGTAACTTTGTCATTTCCCTGCACTGTTATGAGAAATTTTACTTTCCTTAATCTACCTTTTCTCTAAGGATGTAGCCTTTCTAGAGTCCCATGTCAAGTAGGGATCTCAGTTCCATTTCCCTGTGTCATGTGAGTCCAAAGCATCATCAACTGTTTCTATATGAAAGTTAATAATCTAAACCACTTGCTTACTCAACCTGGAGTTATTCTCTCTTGCTTCTCCTCCTTTCTGGCTGTTTTTTTTTTTTAAATAAATTTATTTATTTATTTAATTTTTGGCTGCATTGGGTCTTCGTTGCTGTGTGTGGGCTTTCTCAAGTTGCGGCGAGCGGGGGCTACTCTTCGTTGTGGTGCGTGGGATTCTCATTGTGGTGGCTTCTCTTGTTGTGGAGCACAGGCTCTAGGTGCGCAGGCTTCAGTAGTTGCAGCACGCAGGCTCAGTAGTTGTGGCTCGCGGGCTCTAGAGCGCAGGCTCAGTAGTTGTGGCGCACTGGCTTATTTGCTCCGCGGCATGTGGGATCTTCCCGAACTAGGCCTCGAACCCATGTCCCCGGCATTGGCAGGTGGATTCTTAACCACTGCGCCACCAGGGAAGTCCCCGTCTGGCTGTTTTTAATAAGACTTTCTCTTTATCACACGTTTTCAGCAATTTGATTATAATGTGCCTTTGGGGATTTTATTTTATTTTATTTTTTTACCTCCACTTAGATTTGCTCACTTCCTTGGATATGTTTATAGTTTCTATCAAATTTGGAAAATATTTAGCTATTTTATAAAAGTTTTTTCTGCCATTCGTTTTTGTAGGACTCCAATTACACATTTGTTATGCTGCTTGATATTGTCCCTCAGTTCATAAGTTCTCTATTCTTTTTTTTCTCTCTGGCCTTCATTTTAGATAGCTTTTATTGCTATGTCTTCAGTTTCACTAATCCTTTCATCTGTATGTCTAATCTGCTCTTAATCCTATCTAGTGCATTTTTCATTTCAGGTATTTTATTTTTCAATTGTAAAATTTGATTCAGGTTTTCCCTTTCTCTCCTTATAATGCTAATGCTTTTCTCTACCTTCCTGAACAAATGGAATTATTTATAGAATATATTCATAGGCTGAATGAATTCAAAGGCTGAATCAAGAAGATAGAGTTTTTATAAATTCTAGTTGCCTTGGCCTCTTCAGACTCTAAAAATTATAGTTGCTTTGGTCTCTCCAAACTCTGAACCCTATCTTCATGACTCAGCAAAACCCATGAGTTCTGTTTATATTCTACCTCCCTGGTTTACAGCCTGAAAATCCCCTTAAGTGGTGGGCTAGTGCATTCATTAACAGGGTTCACCTCATTTACTTCTCTTGTGGATTGCTGTCCTATATTGCTCGTTGTTCAGTGTCTAAAATTTGTTGTTTTATATATTTTGTCCGGTTTTCTGGTTGTTTAAGATGGGATAGTAAATCTGGTTGGTCTCTGTTGTTCTTTCATGGTCAAAGTGCTTTTTTTTGATTAAGATAATTCTGATCATCAAGTTAGAGCAGTTCTTCACTTTGGTTAATTAGCAAACACATATTTTTGTTCTGTAACTATGAGCGGAATATATGGTGGAAAAAGGATAAATTTTCACTTTTATATTATATTGTTTCAAAGATTTATTTAAGGAGTCTTTCTTTGTATTTTAGAGGCAAAACGGACAAGTCGGTTTTTAAGTGGCATTATCAATTTTATTCACTTCAGAGAAGCATGCCGTGAGACATACATGGAGTTTCTTTGGCAATATGTAAGATTTAAGTGTATTTTTTGGGTCACATACCAGATCAATGACATCATTTGTGCACCACTAATCTATTTTGAAATGGTTGTCACAGATACCTAATTGTTTTATGGCCATTATAATTAAATTTACATATCAATATTATATTCATATGAAATTGCAAATTTTAGTAAGCTGATCTCAGAATGAGATTTTCTTCTATATTTGGTATCATTAGGGAGAAGCTGGGGTTTTTGTTTTAATTTTGTAGCTGAGACTCCTTTTCCTTTATTAGGAAATGTAAGGGAAGAGAATAGTGATAACCCATTCCTTTTCTTTGAAGTTTAATAGATAATGTAGTGTTCTTTAAATAATTGAGATATTTGACGTTTATATTTGCTTTCTAAATAATAGCCTAATTAGGTGTTTTGTTCTATTTATCATGCTTACTTGGCATTGCATTATAAGATTCAGTTCAAGTAAATCACTTTAACAGATAGAAACTCATTTCATCAACGATTTAGGGAATTTGGAAAGATTATGGGTCATCTATGTGATTTGTTCCCATCTGTCCGCAGTTTGAGGGTACCATACTTTTAGAAAAGCACCAGAGTAACACCAGAGAATTAGGCCTTTAGTGACTGAGCTACATTGATAAATATTTCCTTGTACAAATCACGTTCAGCTTATACCACCTAAACATCACATGCTCTCCAAAGTGTACAGGTGTATGTGCCAACACATACAAACACACAATTTTGTTTGGCTAATTTCACTTCATTTTTTTAAGACATGGCTCAGACATCTATCATTTCTATGAACCCTCTGCGATACACCTTCCCAGCCATTGCCCAGGTTGGATAGGATGTCATTATAATCAGTTCTATGACAAGTTGTTTCGTAGTTTTATATTTGTTTTTCTGACTCGTCAAGGAGACTGAACTACTTAAGTCGAGGGACTATAAGTTAGTCTTCTTGGGAATTATTCCTAGTACCTAGCACAGGGCCTGACTGTAGTAAGAACTCAACATTTGTGTGTTGAATAAGTAAAGGAATTCCTAAGTCACTTGTTGTAAATGCCTAATTTTTTCTTAAATTTCTTATTTCTCATGGTGAAAGTTGTAGAGTGAGGAAGCATTTTGTAGCCAGTACCAGTAGATATTTTTTTAAACATGTCTCTGATTATGTTGAAAAACACTAATATGAAATTGTTAAAATTGCTTTAATAGAAATCTTCTGTGGACAAAATGCAGCAGTTAAATACTGCACACCAGGAGGCAATAATGAAATTGGAGAGACTTGAGTAAGTAGGAGATTTACAAATAAAATAAATGCAATTTCAAAATGCAAAATGAATGTAAGTAGTATTTTACAGTCTACAGTCTACTTCATCTCTTTTATCTTCCTTGTTAAATAGCAGAGTGTTTAAGTTTACCTTTTTTGAGAAAGAAAAACTAACTTTTCTTCTTTTAGTGCATAATTTACTCTTGTACTTTTTTTTTGTTGTTAATGCATCAGCCAGACATGTTTAAAGCCATTAACTTACTCTCCTAAATTATATCTAGTGGTATTTATCTTAGTAGGTGAGCAGTAACTGACAGGATTCTCTTTTTTCCTTCAGATCAGTTAATTCTGTTAAAATTTTTATTCCTTCCACAGAGGTTTGCTGTTTTGTTTTGTTTTGTTTTTTGACTCAAAGGTCAAATAGGAGAAGGAATCATTCAAGGGTTATGATTTCTTGGCTTTATATGTATTGATTTTGAACAAAAGGATTTTTTTATCCCTTCTAATATGTTGATGTCTTTGGAGTTTTCTGTTTCAGGTGAGAGCTCTTTTTTAGCCTGCCCTGGCATAAATTGCCTTTAGAGACAGCAGCAAGCTGAAAAGACTGGGAGTAGGAGGCAGATATTAAAATTTAACATGGTAAATTCACCATAAACCAAGTCAAAAGAGAAATGACAAACTGGAAGAGAATATTTGCAACATATGCAGCAAAGCCTTACTATCTCTAATAACAAAGGCCACGTAATATTCTTAATATACCAAGAACTACAAACTGATACGAAAAAGGATAATGGAAAAATGGGCAAAGGCTATAAACAGGGAATTTACAGAGGATTAAGTACAAATAGCTAATTAAAAATATGTAAAGATCGTTAAACTCAATAGCAGTCAAGGAAATGAAAATTAAAGTACCAATTCTACACAATGTTTTAAAAACTAAAGTTGAGAACATTCATATGGAAGAGACTGAAACATGCGTAAGTGCTATTAGGAAGGATTAGTAGAGCAAAAGAAATGGGTGATACAGGAAAGAGATGTGAGAAAATGAGAGCCAGAGCAGAGGTGGAGGGATCAGCACTAAAATTAGGAGTGGAGTTAGAAAGGGTAGGTGTGTACGCAGATGAGTCCACACAGAGATTTGGTGGCAGGAAGTTGAAGGAGCTCATCTGATTTTTATTTTCTGTTTGTAGTAGAGGCCAGCCAGGTCATGGATTTTAAATTACTGTCATTTGGAAGAATGAGAACTCATAAACATGAAAGCAGATAGTTTTTTTCATTTAAGTTATTGGAGGGAAGAGACTGGTTTTGGCCTTTCAAGATTAAGAACTTGATATATGTTATTTTAATTTATTTTGCTGTGTTCAGTTCTGTTCCAGTTGAAGAGCAAGCAGAGTTCAAGCAGCTTTCAGATGATATTCAGGAGCTGCAGCAGTCGCTGAATCAAGAGTTTCGTCAAAAAACGGTATCTGTTGTTGGACACCTTAAACTTTTTTAAAGTTTTTTTGTAGATGTGGAGGAGCTAAGATCACATGGCTTTCAATTACTAAAGAAATGGGGTATATCGCTGTGTCCATCTGGGCACCTTATAACAGATATATACTTCTGTTGTCCAGGTCAAATCATGATTATTTATTGATGTTGTCAAAGGTATATGCTATCTTGTTGACTAGAATTTTTTAAGATTTTTCTGTGTCTAAACCTGATGTTTCCAAACTGTGTGCTGAGGCGCCCTGGATACTGCAGCAAACCCTCAAGGGTGCTTCAGGTTATTTTAAATTTTAAAGGGAAACAACATTCAGCATCTGTCATACACTGCTTGAACTTTTCTAGCTCAAGGTAGTTCACAGTTTCAACATGAACTCACGTTACCTTCCTTCCGTATCTTTGTGAACATGGGTTTTCGGCTTTTGCCATGATAAAAAGCAAGTGCTATGCGAAAATCATCGTGCAACAAGAAATAAGAATTGTCTGTGTCCAGTGATTATAAGATGTGTGAATTTGTGTAGTGCCCAATTTTTGCAGTACACACATCCAATTTGGAAGTAGTTGTGGCTGTTTAAGAATAAAATAAAACTAGTATTTTTCTTTCAATTTGTATGTATTACTTTTTCAAAGGGCTACTAAGTTATTAGGACATAAATACTTATTCAGTTGTTTGGATTTAACTACTTAATAAAGGAACTGATAGGTGTTTCTTTTGGCCTTAGGGTCATAATGAACAGAAAGTTTGAGATTATCTGGTCTAATTCATTTAATTCCTATCCTTTCTTACTTTTATTTTATTAAAAAGCATTGACTAAATTGAAATCTGTTTTGAATCATTATAAAGCAGTTGTTTGCTTCTTTCCCTAGATAGTGCTGCAAGAGGGAAATTCACAAAAGAAGTCAGATATTTCAGAAAAAACCAAGCGTTTGGTAAGCATCTTTTCATTTAACTAGCATTTAAGGTTTGAATCTTTTGTTTGGAGGAGTATTTTAACTGTGTTGTTATTGTTAAATGTTTCTCTCTTTTTCCCTTAAAGTGAAACTAATTTAACTTTTTCCAATTTAAATATAATAGATGACTATTGTTTTAAAAAATGTGGAAACACAAAAATGTATGACAGAAGTGAAAATCACCTGAAAGCTCACCACGCAATCAGATACATGTCATAGATTACATTTCTCTGTGCAAATATACACATATATGTGTAATTCTACATAAATGATATTACACTCTACATGTCTCAAACCTGCTTTTTTTTCATTTTACAATATAGTGTAAATAGCTATCACGTCAATATATAGCCTCATTATTTTAATAACCGCATATGGTTGTGCATTCTATGTATGTACCTTAATGTAGATTGTTTTAGTGTCCTATTGATAGACATTCACATTGCTTCTAATTGTTTTGCTATTGAACAATAGCACATGTGTGTTACACACCTACGCATGTACCTGTATATTTGTGCACCAGGCTGCTTTTTATCATACAGTAGATTCCTAAATGTAGGATTTCTGAGTTAAAGGAAATCACACTTAAATTTGGCCCACATTGCCAAACTGTCTTCTAAAAAGATATCAATTTGCACTTCTACCAGTAGAATATGAGAGTATTCTTTTCCCTACATTGTAGTCAGAAGTGGATGTTTTTCTTTTTATCTTTGCCATTCTTATAGGGGAAAAAAAACACTTCATTTTAATTTTGATTTTTTTTTTTTTTTTTTTTTTTGTTTTCACTATTTTTTTTTTTTTTTTTTTTTTTTTTAGTGACTTAGACCACCTTATTCAGTGATTTGTTGTTATTTCTTACTTCGTGAACTACCTGTATATGTTCCTTGTTTATTTCATTTTTTTTTTTAGTCCATGAATTAGAGGTATTAACTCTGTCTTTCAAATTCATCATTTTTTCCTATTGGCAGGTTTATGTATTTATGTAGTAAAATTGATAGATACAGTGTTCTACATTTGGGTTTAACTCTATACATAGAAAGGCCTATCTCATTCCTCATTTTTTTAATCCCATATTTTCTCTTGTACTTTTATTATTTCCCTATTATTTTTTTTTTGTTGTTTTCTTTAATGAATTTATTTATTTATTTATTTTTGGCTGCGTTGGGTCTTCGTTGCTGCATGTGGGCTTTTCTCTAGTTGCGGCGAGCGGTAGGCTACTCTTTGTCGTGGTGCGCAGGCTTCTCATTGCGGTGGCTTCTCTTGTTTTGGAGCACGGGCTGTAGGCGTGCAGGCTTCAGTAGTTGTGGCTTGCGGGCTCTAGAGCGCAGGCTCCGTAGTTGTGGTGCACGGGCCCAGTTGCTCCGTGGCATGTGAGATCTTCCCGGACCAGGGCTCGAACCCATGTCCCCTGTGTTGGTAGGTGGATTCTTAACCACTGCGCCACCAGGGAAGCCCCCCTGTTATTTTAATGTTTATACTTTATAGCTATCTGAAATTTACTTTGGTATAATATATTCCTTATTTTTCTGTCACTTCTTATTGGCAGATGTTTTCATCAGAGTAATATTGACTATGGTTCAATTTTATTATTCATTTCTCTCTGTCCCATTTAAATCTATATTAAAACAAAATCACTTTGTACTTAAAATAGCAAATTTAGGCTTTTTGTAAAGGGAAGAAAGTTGATGAAAGTCAATGCTAATGTAAGGAAAATGATCTCTCATTCTGTAGGGCATTAAAAGAGTAGATAATGTGGTGGTGTGCTAAATTCTAAGAAAAAAGTAAATAATATTGTTTCAAACATTCAGTTTTGGCCTCTGAGTTAGTTGATGAAAAGGTAAGAACTTTTTAAATTTTTTTAGTTAGAAATAATTTAGGCAAATTATACAAGCTGTATAGTAATACATTCCTATTGTAAAATACTCCGATAACACACATATGCATATATAAAGAGAGAGAGAGAGAGAGACATGAAAGGCCCTCTTCTCTCTGCCAACTGTACCTAGAGGTTACACTTTTCCAGTCCTTTTTCTGTGCCATTACATGCACAGATATAGGTGTATATAGTCATTTGTTGCTGTTTTGTTGTTCTGTTTTCATAGGAATGGATTTGTGTTATATAAGAGAATTCTCAGATACCCTTCATCTTAATTCCCCCAATGGTTTTAAATTCAGGAGAAGGAAATTTGTTTTAGTTTAGTAACTGTGTACTGAGTACCTTCTCAGTGCTATTACTTTCATTGGGTTCTGGGAAAGCAAAGATAACTGTTCACAATCCCAGGTTGCTCAGTTAATTCAGAAACACATATTAAATACATAGTTATAGTATCACATGTACAATAACTGTTTATAGAAGGAATACAGAGGAAGTAGGAACAGGATTTTCAAGGATTAATAGAAACTCACTTGCAGTACAGGAATGGGATGATGGTACTCAGGAGGACCATACTATCAGAGAGGGATCACTTATAATTGTCCAGACATAAGACTGACTATATTACCAGATTGTAGAGTGTAGTAGGAAGCTGGTGGAAGATGACACTGGAAAGGAGAGTAAGAGCTACATAATGAAAGATCTGGAATGGTGTGTTAAGGAGCCTGATCTTTGGCCTGCAGACAAAAGTGAGCAATCAAGCAGGGGAGTGATGTGGTCAAAATTTAATTTAACCCCCACTACAACAAACACAGACCCATTTCTTTGTTCTTTTCCATTACCGTAGTGGCTAATCACCAGTTTTATTATTATATCTAACATATAAAAATGTTTTCTCAACAGAATGAACTAAAATTGTCAGTGGTTTCTTTGAAAGAAGTACAAGAGAGTTTGAAAACAAAAATTGTGGATTCTCCAGAGAAGCTTAAGAATTATAAAGAAAAAATGAAAGATACAGTCCAGAAGCTTAAGAATTCCAGAGTGAGTTTCCTTTTTATTTTAATGCTTTTCTTTTTTTCTTTTTAGCAACTCTTGTTTAATTTTGTGTTAATTTTCTAATTTCCAGATTATCTATACATCTCTTCTTCTTGTGCTTTTTGCCCTTGTCTTTAATTTTTAGCTCTTCTCTAAAATGGATGTAGGAAGAGAAGTATAATTTCAAGACGTTTGTTTAATTATGCAACAAATTTTTGAGGCTTTTGCCCTGGGTGATCAAAACAGAAATGACCTGTCCTCATGAGACTTAGTTACTTTATCTTAAGTGAGAAAGGTGTTAAACAATTTTAAAATCAGTTCTATAATTATAAATTATAATATGTATTATGAAAAAGTATAGGGTGTGCATGTGTAGAGGCAGGAAGTATATGGGAACTCTCTGTACCTTCTGCTTAATTTTGCTATGTACCTAAAACTGCTCTAAAAAATAAAGTCTATTTTTAAAAAAGCACCAAAGAGGGAAACAAGCAAATAAAAAATAGGATAGGGTGCTTCAAAATAACATAATGAGAGTAGCCTAGTTTAGTATTGTGGAAATCAAGAGGTGGAGGTGGGAAGGAATGGAAATTTATGTTGACATCTGAAGGATGAACAGAGGTTATATTAATAAATTGATATTGAAAGAGCATTCAAGGCAGAGGGAACAGCATATGCAAATTCTATGAGGTAGTAGTAGAGAGTAAGTTATATTCAAGGAAGAAAGCATGATGTATAAGAAGGAGAATGGCATGAGACAATGATGGAAAAATGGGCAATGGGCAGATTATTCAGGGTGCTGGATTTTACCTTAAAAGCAAGGGCATACCACTAGCTAGTTTAAAAGGGTAGTGTTGGAACATGGTATGATTTAAGTTTAAAAAGATTATGGGTTACTCTGGGAGATGGATTGAGGTATGTGGGACAAAAGTAGAAGTGGGTAGACAATTTAGCATCCTTTATGAGGAAAGGTTTTTAAACTGTTAATTAAAAAGAACATTTCTGGTTTATCTCTGAATTTGTTATTCAAGTCATTCCTGATAATTAAGAATTATCACACGGGAATAGACAAAGATTACTAGAACAGAAATGAGAGCTCAGAAATAGATCTGAGTATTTATGAGATCTGTTTATTTAATAAACAATTCTGATTCAATTGGCAGTTCATCTAGATGAAAAGAAAGTTGGGTCTATACCTTGCACCATTTACAAAAATAATTTTTAATTGGATTGAAAATTTAACAAGTTTAGAAATTTTAGGAGAACACTTGTATTATCTTGGACTGGGATAGAGTTTTTAAATTAAGATTGGAAACTCAAAAGCTATAGAGAAAAGTAGACGTGTGGAACATATATATAGTGCATATGACAGGTAAAGGGATTATATCCATGATATGTAAAGACACAAAAGAGTATTTACAAATTAGTAGGAAAAAGACAACGTAATGGAAAAATGAGCTGAAATATGATTAAGCATTTCACTGAAGACAAAATCCAACTGGTTAATAAGGTGGGAGGAGAGAGAGACTAATGGGGAAAGGAAAGAAGCCTTTGTATTGTTGCAGTGCTTGTGGTAAACATATGCTCATTTCCTAATTTTAGAAGAAGAATTAATCTTTTTGAAAGGATTAGCTGTAGTAATAGTTATTATACAAATGAATAGGAAGATTATAATTGGTAATATAATTGCCCAGGAATAATCAGGAGTAGTTTGAGTATTAGCAGAAATGAACTCTTTAAAAATTGTTATGAATAAGCTTTGGAAGGTACTTCAATGAGTGATTTAGTAAAATTATGGTAGTTTTTCTTTGTTCAAGGATATTTGGCAATTAGGAAGCATAATTATATGTGCTTAGACACATGTCAGTAATAGTGCTTTGCTACTGACCTAGAAACTTAATTGTTCTCTGCTCTTTAGCTTTCAGTATCAAGTACAGAAATTATTTAAGAGCAAACAAATTGACATTACTGCAGTTTCATAAAGGAGAGTGCCAACCTGGTTTCTGTGTTTTTTTTCTTTCAAAGCAAGAAGTGATGGAAAAGTATGAAATCTATCGAGACTCTGTTGACTGCCTGCCTTCATGTCAGCTGGAGGTGCAGCTATATCAAAAGAAAATACAGGACCTTGCAGATAATAGGGAAAAATTAACCACTATCTTAAAGGAGGTTTGTATTGTATGGAGTTTTTATGTCTTTATTATGTAATAGTTTACTGTAGTCCCTTGATTTGCTTTTACTTTCTGTTGCTGTTTTCCTACAGAAAAGCTGGGTCATTCTACATTATAATAGATGTGGCAATGTGTGCTCAAGGATAAAACAGTGTTCTTTTTAAACATAGCAATAGTAGGCCCATTTTAACCTTCAGATGAAATGTATAATAAATTAATTAACATAGCATATTACCATGTATATTTTGGAAAAAAGTAATGGAATTTTAAACTTGTTCTGACAGTTGGAAACGATCTTCTAATCAGTAAGCATAAAGTTCCAACTTACTGTCTAACACTGTAGCTAGGATCTATAAAGAGATTTAAAGTTGACGACACAGACCCTGCCCTGAGTGAAGATGGACAGCTAAGGCCAACGTTTTTAAGTTTCTTAGGCTAGAAACTTGAAAATCCTTTTCACTTCATTGTCCTAATCCAGACTGCCCCCAGGATCACTGACATAGCGTTTAATGAAAGATTTCTTTCTTGAGGGAAGAAGGGGTTGAAAGGTGAGTAGCCTGAGATATTCTTTCCCAGCTACACACTTCCCTTATCTCCCATCAAGAGTCAGCACAAAAAAGGATTGAGATCCACTGCTTTTGTTTCTAGGGTCTACTGTTTCCTCTTTATTCCTACTGCCTTAGTTCAGACCCTCACCCCCTCAACTTAGCCAGTTGGCTGATCTTATTAACGTGTTCCTCTATTCCAATCCTTGCTGATAAAATGACATGAGAAATAACACCTCTTTAGGTGTCAGGTTCTTTCTCAGTATCCCTAGTGCCTTCCTGTTGTCTGTTTCGTTCAGTCTGCATTCTTGTGCTGGGCTTTCAGTGTTTAAACAGTTTTATCACATTTTAAAATTGTATTTAATTACAGCGCATCCTAGAAAATAGTCTTTCGTTTTATTTGTAAATCCTAATTGGTTGTATTGACTTTAAATACATCTCATAAAATACAGAGCCTGAACTTGGAGGACAAAATTGAGAGTGATGAGTCAGAACTGAAGAAATTGAAGACTGAAGAAAATTCCTTTAAAAGACTGATGATTGTGAAGAAGGAAAAACTTGCCACAGCACAGTTCAGAATAAATAAGAAGCATGAGGATGTCAAGCAGTACAAACGCACCGTGATTGAGTATGAACTTATTTTAAATGTAATGTATTAGAAAGTAATTGGAAAAACCTAATTCACTTTTTCCCTAAGATTCCAAGTCTCCTATAATTTCAAAAAGGCATTCCACTGTTAGGTGGCTAAAACAGATGAGTTAATTATGAATCTCATAATGTTGCTATATCTAGATTTAGAGATGTTTTAGGTACTAGTTTTTTTTTCTTTTCCTGATATCACAATTCCAAATCCTTTGCACAATTCCTCAGAAGGGTGCTGGTGATACTGCTTATTTCAGTGCACTTTAGAGACAGTGGTCTAGAGTTGTATTAGAGTGAATCAACTGGTTCATTTTACTGTCCAGCTGGTCTGTAACATAGCATATTTTGAGAAAAAGTCTTATTTTTTTATTCATATACGAAGTAGTACTTTGCTAAGCATTTTGTCGTGGCTGTCGTCATCGTTGTTGGCCAGTATGTTTGGGTGTTTCATTGGTAGCGTCTTCTTCCCATCAGTTCCAAAAATGTGTTTTTAGAATAAATGCCCCAGATATGTCTATGAGATGACACTATTTCAGCCTCTAAAAGGTGTATTAGGATGGTCTGAAGATTTCCTTTGCTCTCCTCATGCAGATGAACCAAAAGGGCAGAACCTGAGGGTTTTAATTTGTTGCCACACGCCTTTGCAGGAAAGTTGTGCTAATTCACACTGCTAACAACAGTACAGGAGTGAGCACAACTGGGGAGATGTGACTTAAGATCTCCATGTTAAATAACAGCTTTGTGTGGAAGAGCTTACTCTATGCCATGAGCCGAATATAGCGCCACGCTGCGATTCGCGTATTTGCTTTCATATCTTGAGAAGAGTTTTAGGTGTGTCAGTCAAATACAAACAGTCTCTTTGGAATCAAAATTAGAGTTAAATGCTTGACTGTTTAGATGCTTAAGAGGAATTATAATTTAGCTGTCTCTATTTTCCTTTAGAGATTGCAATAAAGTTCAAGAAAAAAGAGGTGCTGTCTATGAGCGAGTAACCACAATTAATCAAGAAATCCAAAAAATTAAATTTGGAATTCAACAACTAAAAGATGCTGCTGAAAGGGAGAAACTGAAGTCTCAGGTGAGTATATGTTCATAAGAAATTAATTTCAGATAATCTCACAAGTTTAAAATGTAAATTATGTCATCCTCATTTTGAAGATTTTGTCAGTTCTCCAGTGTAGAAATTGACCCCTCAGGTCTGTTGCTTTAATTTCCATTTATAGCACCTTTTCCATTACCCTGGGATAGTTTGCATGTATGTCTCCTCATACCTTTTTTTTCCTTGCCTTTTTTCCCTGTTAGCACCTAGAATTGTGCTTTGCAATGCGAGTAGGTGCTCCATAAAGGTTCTGAATTTTTTTGATACGTGAATTTAGATGGTGATTTAAAGTAATGTCTTCTAAAAAATTTTTGCATTTTTTCCTGATAAAAGGATCTCAAAAGTATTTCTTATCATCAGTGTTAAATGTATTTCAGTTGTTACCGGTATTTTGAGATTTTTTTTTAATGATAACTTTATCATAATTACCTAAAGTTACTCTGCTTGTTTCAAGTATATTTATTTTATTGTTTCATACACAGTCTCAAGTTTAATGAGGATAGGCATCTTGTCTTCTACATTTTTATCTTCCAAAATGTCAGTATAGTGCCAAACATAATATGCTTATTATGTTTATTTCTCTTTTTTTTGTTGACTGCCAAAGACCCAAAAAAGTAGTCTATTCCTGCTACCTTTATCACATCTCATTCTATCCTTAGCCTTTAAAGTTTGTTCAGTGTCCTCAAGATTGTCCCAAACTGCTCTACCAGAAGTCACTAAAAACAGCCCTTTATCATGTAAAATCCCTTGGCCTCTTTTTTTCTCATTCTTCATCTTGCCTATATTGATATCTTATCCTAAACCTCTGAAACCTGAAAGATATTTAAACATGCTATCATTACCTTTCACCATTCACATTTAATTTGCAAGGATTCTTAATACTAAAAGAACCACAGTAGGCAATCCCCTCTCTTGTTCTCAGGAACTTTTATCCTCTGAAATATTAGATTGTTAGCACGTGCACATGTAAGTGTATATATACATAGTGAGGATTGTCTCAAGGCTACTTTAAAAGGAAGGGAAGAAAGAAAAAGAAAATGGCTGGGTTTCCCTCCCATGGTCTGCCCAGTACACTGTCCTGATTTTTTCTATTCTTCCTTTTCTTTCTACATTCCAACCACTTTTTTTTTTTTTTTTCTGTCCCTTAACTGGATATCTACCAAGCCTTTGGCCCTCTGTTTATCTCTAGAATGGGGGTTAGAAAGACCTTAAGAGATATTTAATCCTACTTCTTAACCAAATCAAATGAGCAGATATTTATTTGTTACCACATGGTCAGATGCAATTTATGAACCAGTTACTAATGTAAGTACCTTTTGTCTATAGGTCATAAAAAGTGCCCGTGCCTGCCTTAAATTCCTTTTAGTTTTGTGCATATATGTCTTGCCAATAACATTTTAAGTTTCTCAACAATAGCAATCTTATTTTTTACCTTAGTATGTCTTGTCAAACCATGCCTAGAATGCTGCCTTATATGTAGTATGCTTTCCATAAATATTTGTAAAATTAGAAAGCCATCTAGCGTGCTGTTTCTTAAAATTAGCCATGTAGTAGAACTCAATGAGGAATTTAAAGATGAGCAACCCCCCACGAAAATATATTGAGTTAGAATTACCAGCAGTGGGGCCCATGAGCCTAAATTTTTTAGCATGGCTCTTGAGAACCACTGATGTGTTCTGCTTCCTTGTTTTCAATATTACAGAGCTCATCACTACCCAAGCTGTTCTACTAGGACAGCTATAGTTATTAAAATGTTACTTCTTATTTTGAGTTTAAAAATGTTCATTTCTGTACTCTAGTGAACCAAGATCACCTCTCTGGAACAAATCTGTATCCTCTTCTACTGAATAAAACTGTACTTAAGACATTTGAGGGTAAAGATCATGGGTTCTTTCAGCCTTCTCATCCAGGTTAACTAGCCCTAGTTTTCCAGCCATTCTTTATATAGTTTAATTTTCAGATTCTTTATTCTGTTTACTGTCCTCTCTACTCTGTTTCCTGCTTTTTTTATTCTGTTTAAAATGTAGAACCCAGTACTAAACATAGTCTTCCAAGTAATGGTGTGACCAGCCCCAGAGCACAAGGCTACTGTCAATGAAGCGTAATATTGGGTTGGATTTTTAACAGCAGCATCTTGCCCTTGGCTCATATTGTGCTTGTGATCGATTAAAGGACCTCTGTCTTTTTCATCTGAGGTTCTGCCAAATTAAAATGTTTTCACCACACTTTAATGCAACTCGTTTTTTGAAATTTTAATTCTGGATTTTACTGTTATTTATTTTAGGTTTCATGTTATTTATTTCCACCTTGATTTCCAAAATTTCAAGGTCAGTTTAAATCTACGTATCATTCACATTAACTATCTCTCGTGGCTTAGCATCGCCTACAAATTTGACCAGCATGCCTTTTGCTGCAGGGGAGATAAATGTTGAGTGGGACTGGGCCCTTTGCTGTGTTGTCTTTCTTCCTTCAGAACGGCATAGAACTGTTGGTCAAAACTTTGGATACAGTTTTCAACTTGCTAAGTTGTTCTAACCACACCTTTACCCAGACAACACTGTGGTATCCGTCTGTTCCAGAATAGCTTGGGAGAGTCTGTAAGTCCCCTGGTGAAATCAAGATATATTTTGTCAAAGAACCCTCCTTAACTTACTTCATAATCATCTTTCATGAAAAGGAAAGAAGGATATGTTAAGATTGCCAAACTGTGTGATTCTGTTGGACCCTAATGATCATCATATCCTTTTTTTCACTAATTATTCTTTTCCATAGATATTTCATCTCTTCTCGTTTCAGTCATCATCTTTATTTAGATAGCTTTCAAAAATCTGTTTCCTGTTCTGTCTTCCTCAACTCTACTCCTTATTTTAGCTGCCTGATGGATATTTTCAATGGATTAGCTTATCACAACAAAAATAAACAATTATTAAATTACATTCAACATCTTTAGTGTCTTTCCTCTTCCTCACTTTCTCCTTCCCCCTCTGTCTCTCTCTCTTTCCCCTTCCCTTTCCCTCTCTCTTTCACTTAGTTTTTTCATATTCTTCAGCGGCATCATCATTTTCAAAATATCAAAGAATTGCAATTTCGGATTTTCTTTAGATAATCCTGATATCCAATCACCAAGATAATGTCATGGATACTGTTCATAACAACCCCTTTCTAATCATACTTCTATCACATAACTTTCTAATACTCATGAATTCCAGCAAAAACTGGCTAAATTTCTTCCTTGACTTAAGATCCTCCTACATCAAATCTGCCCTGAATCCTAAGTATTGCCAAATTTAACCTGCTAAAATATCACTCTTATTACTACACTTTCTCGTTTAAAACAGGAACTCCCTGTTCTCCTGTAGTTATTCATGCATTTAGTCAGTCATTCAACAAATGGTCTATGCACCTACTAGGTGCCAGCCTTTATATTTGATTCAGGGAGTAAGTATGAACAAGGAAGGCATGATTCCTACCTTCTAGGATTTTTAAAGTTTTGTATCTAAGCTAATCATTTTCATTGTGTAAGGTTTAATGAAAAGTGTATTCTCAATATAACTTTCTCTGGCTCCTTTTAGATATCTTTGATTTCTCTCCTTCTCAGATACTGTAGCATTTTTAGTCTTATTCTGATCTGTGCTGTCCAGTGGGGTAGCTACCAGCAACATGTGGCTATTTACATTCACTTTTAAATTAATTAAAATGAAATAAAATTTAAAATTTAGTTCCTTGTTTATACCAGCTATATATTAAGTGCTCACTATCCAGTCTGGTCTGGACTGTATGGTTTTTTAGGGTAGAAAGCATAATTGCATGTTCCATCGTACTGTTGTACTATTTACGGTGCTGCTTGTAGAAGGTACTCAGTAATATATTGGTTGATAAATTAATACAGACTTGGTGGGTAAATGGCTACACTGGCCATAAAATTCCATGGATGTTATGTCATCTTGAATTTCTCTGATTTGAAAAGTGAGATAACTACCCAGACCAATGCTATCCAAAGAACTTACTGCTGGGAACGTTCTGTACTGCTCAATACGGTAGCCATTAGGTACACGTAGCTGCTGAGCACTTGAAGTGTGGCCAGTGCAACTGAGGAACATGTAGCTGTTTAAATGTAAATTTAAATAATCACGTGTCCCTAGTGGTTGTCCTGTTAGGCACTGTAGAACTAGAGTTTGAGTTTAAAAATATTTAACTTCAGCCAAGCTATCACAGTAAGACTTACTTATTATGTGAATGCATATGATAAGTTCCACTTGGATACAGAATTTAATTGGAAATTGAAATATGTAGCTTTCGTGAGGGCTGTGATCTATTGCTATTAATATCCTGTGAGGGTTGGCTTAGAACTTCAAACGTTTGTTTGCTTCTGTGGATGTGCCAGTGGAATTGGGCTTTAATGTTTCATTCATTTATCGTGGCTCTACCTGTAGGAATTGGTTCCTCCTTGAGAATATAGGTGTTCTCAGGAGAAAATTGTTCCTCTGAGTGTGTTGAAATGGTTGGTTCAGATATTTACAGATTGTATATCTTTATTTAACCACACTTCATTTTAATGGTTTCTCATGAGTAATGTCTTTCTACCAAATTCATTCAGCTTTCTTTTTGGAATGAATAAATACCTATCTCTGTAGAGCCAGGAAATTAAATTGATCTGTAGCTGCTGAAATGTGCTGATTTTTTTTAAAAAATGGTGTTTACATAAGATAGCAACTAATTCACCTTATTTTTCCTACAAGATTTAAGAAATAGAGGTATCAAAAATGTTTGATTTATTTTCCTAATGATTAATATTCCATCATAGTTGTAGTAATTTGATGCCTGATTTAGATCTTGGGAATCTAAATACCCTCTTCTATTTTTGTATTAGGATTTAATGATCTATGTTCAGATTTTGGGAAAATGTTTAGCCTTAAGCTAAACATTTATATTCGCTTAATCTAGAGCAGTAGTTCTCAAACTTGCACAGGTGGCAGTCTCTGGAAATAGTGTTGTCCTTTTTGGGAACATTTTGAATCCATACTATATTAAACTATAATCTGTATAATTTGCTCAAAATCAGACAGTATCTACACTAGAATTTAAACTAAGATAAGTAGTAGCCAAACTGTGGGTTTAAGAAAAGTTTAATGGGAGCAGCACTTAAAATTGAGAACATTTATACCCATGTATTGCTTTTTCCTTCCATTGGAAAAGGCCCGCTCTTCTATTGCAGTGGTGAAACACCTTTTATAATCTTTCAGAATACTACTTTTTCTTGTATCAAGGTTTGAGAATTGTTTTGTTTAAGAAAAATCAATAATAAACGGATCAAAACTGTATTTGATGAGTATGAGATAGAATAAAATGTATGCAAAGTGGTTCATTTATTATTTCATTCAGTCTGTAGAAATTGTTTTGTAATTTTTTCCTTAATTCTTAACACATCCATATAGGTTTATATGAAAACTCACTATTGCTTACAGTAGGACTGCCTGATCAGTTTGTTAAAACAAGTCTAAAAGGTATTCCTATATTTCTCAGTCCTGTAGATTACCTATTAAATCTGTTTACATATCATTTAATAATGATCAGGGTCAAGTGCAGAGTACAGTAATCTAGGTATTTGCCAAGTAAACATGAAAAGCTCCAAAGTAGAAATTTTTCTTTGATGATTAAAAATATGTTCTTAATGCCTTGGAATTCAAGCCATTGTTAATGTCTCTGCTTTGTTCTTTCTAAGTAGCTGAGTTTCTGACGCATCTGCACAGCTTAATAAGAGTAGGCATACGAGTGTGTACGTGTGCATAAGGTACTTCAGGCTTTAAAATATTATTAATACATATGAACGAGACTGTTGGAATTCTTGTAACTCATTTTTAGTTTAGGTCGTTGCATGGAATAATTCTTATTATATTTCATTTTCTACTTAGGAAATATTTCTCAGCTTGAAAGCTGCTTTGGAGAAATACCATGAAGGCATTGAAAAGGCAACAGAGGACTGTCACACTAAAATAGATGAGAAAACAGCTGAACTGAAGAAAAAGATGTTCAGAATATCAACCTGATGAACAAAATTACACGTCTTTTTGTAAATAGCTTGCCAATTTTTAATTTTATATTCGGAAAGGGAATAGTTAAGTTGAAGTTAATGGAAGCATCAAAAGTACCAAATAATGTTGGCTCAGTTACTTTTTATATACTTTCATAGGTTATTATCTTGTAAGATAATGCATTTAATGTAGACTTTTGTGGACTTAAAATTAAAATGGCTTGTGCAGCCATTCATGTCTCTACGCTGCTCCTTGTTGTAAGTGGTGGATGGAGTAAAACAGAAATAATTGCATTTGAAATATATAATGTTTCTCTGTTATTATCATGGCTGTTGCTGCTTTGTTTGTCGACATACAGAGGTACAGTATTATTGAGCCCTGACTTTGCACTAAGCATTGTGGGATCTCATTTGATCTTCACTCAAGCAAGTCTAGGTAGACATTTTTGTAACTACTTTATAGATGAAGTAACTATGAAGGTCCTGAGCCAAAATTTGAACCGTGCTCTGTATGAGACTGAGGTCTGGAATGTTTCTACTGTACCACACTTTCTAATGTAATTATTTAAAAGAGAAAGTATGAGTGTGGTAGTCTCATTCTTCACTGATGCCATGGCATTTTTATGAGGAAAATAAGTTAAAATGTGCAAACTGCTTAGCACAGTGCCATGGTAGACATGTATATGTCTGGTAGACATATGTATATGTTAAGTATTGGTATTTGGAGTTCCAGGTACTTTTCTCTTTGTCAGAAATACTAAAATACTACGGTAAGTAGAGAGTAGGCTTTCAGTGACAGGAAAAGCCCTGGAATAGGAGGAGTGGAAAGAGCTAGGTGTCCAGGGAGGAAGAGTTGGGACAAAAAAATTGAGCTATTGCTCTATCCCTTTCTTGCTTTTCTAAAATAGAATGTTAATCCATAGAAAGGTCTGTTTATGAGGCTAGGTAACGGGTGTAAACAGGACCATGTCTCTCATTTTATATTTAAAATAGTTTAACTCCCCTGGACCCATCTCCACCTTCAGCTCTTGCTCTTTTCTTTTTCTGCAACCAAATTTCTAGAAAACCTAATCTATACATGTGCTTCTACTTCATTCCCTGCCCATTATGGCATTGTTACTTCTCTCCATACTAATTCACTGAATTTTCTAAGATCACATTAATCGTTATCAAGATTCCCTGGATGTGTTTTAATCTTTATCGTCCTTACATTCTACCTGTCCAGTACTTTTTTCCCTTTGTCTCAGTAACACTGCTCTCTTGGTTCTCTTAATTCTGTCTGTTCCTTTTAAATGTTTTTCCATGAGGGCCTCATTCTCTGTTCTTCTCTGAAGTGTTTGTGTTCTCTAGACTTCTGCCCTTGACCCTCCTTCTCTTCTCAACCTCTGTACCCCTCCTTGAAAACTTTTATCAACACCCACCACTTCAATCACGAATTAAACATCCATGCAACTTTTACTGCATTATATACATTTAGTTACACTTGTCATATTTTTCCGGAATTTCGGACTTGGGTAGCCAATAGCCAGTACAGTTTACCCTTGACAACCCTGCTTTGAACTGCAAGGGTCCACTTTTACGTGAATTTGTTTCAATAGAACTACATGATCCACGGTTGGTTGAATCTGTGGATGCAGAACCACAGATACAGAGGACCAGAGCATAAGTTGACAAAATCTGAGGTGGGTCCTGGGACCAATCTCCAGCAGACACTGAGGGATGACTGTAAATGGTTTTAACCTTTTGGCATTCTGGTGAAGCCTAATGGGCCTTCTCAGGGTCATGTTTTTCATGCATGAAATAAAACACAGGACTGCAAACGATTAGATTCAAGTATGATTATCGAAATACTTAAAAACATGTTATGGAAAAGGAACTCACCCACTTTCCTTCTTATGCCACTACCCCTCACTCCTTTATATCCATTTAGTTAGCAAGAGCTCCATTGAGGTACCCAAGTCTCCTTCTCTCACATCTTTGCCCATGTTGCAGTTTACATCGTCATCATTTCTCAGCTGGTATACTTGCATGCAGTAATCTTTGTTACCAGGCTTCCAGTCTCTAACCCACCTCTACAAAGATATTAGGTTATTCTAAACAAGCAAATCAGATTATGTCAGTCATTTTTGCAAAGATTTTTAGATTTTCAAATTGTGCTGCTTGGGTGCTGTAGTGAACTCACAGAGAAACGGTGCAATATTTAAATTTGCAAAGAAAACAGTGATAGTTGCTCTCTGTTGGACACCAATGCAAACTACTAGCTCAAGGCAGTTCACAGTTTCAATGTTAGATCACACTACCTTCCTTTCAATGATACATCTTTATGAAGCTGGGTTTTTGGCATTTGCTGTGATACAAATCACATATCACATGACAATCATTATGGAATAAGAAATGAGGGTGGCAATATCCATCTGATTTCAGGGTTTGAGAATTTGTACAGTACCAGATAGGCATGTACATTCAATTAATAATCGGCTATCTAAGAGTAGAATAAAAATATTCTTTCAGTTTATGTGTTTTTCTTTCTTAAATACACGTTGCTAGGGTATGAATGCCTATTAAGTTGTTTGAACTTAGGTTCAACTTGATACTTGAAACTGCTTGGTAATGGAACTGTTAAGTTTCTTGTTTTTTGATATTTTTGGCCAAGGGGCACAGTAAAAGAATTTCTGATACACTAAGGGCTTTATGAACTGAGGAAGTCTTGGGACCTGTAACTTACAGGAGAAATTTGCATGAGTTTCAAGACCCTTCATACTCTAGACTCTCATGTCTTTTCTCTTGCCAGTTCTCATTTGAACTTTATCCTCAAGTAATACTGAACTGTTTTAGCTTCCTTAGCACCTCACACTTCTGTGTGTGTTTTCACATTTCTTCTCACGGTTTTTCTTTTGTATGTCCAACTGGGAAATATGCATTTTTCAAGTCTCCACCCGAACTACAGCTGTAATACCTTTTGAAATGTCAGGTTTTCCTTTTCTTCTGTTATTATTTTCACTATAACTTGTATCATTATACTATAATTTTTTACACGTCCTCCACTGTGCTAGGCTTCATGTTTCTTGAGGCCAGTGACTGTGTCTCTTTTTTTAGTACTAATAGTATAGCATAGTGCCAGGCACCTGGTTAGCCACTTTGTTTACTTAAGGAATAGCCATTTTTCTCTACTGTGACCAAATAATATAGCCATTGAGGCCAAGTTATCTTAATCCAAGAAGAAATAGTTATCTTTCATGCATTTTTTTCACATCAAACATCAACAGACCTTCTAGTAGTTCAGTATCTTCACTCATCTTTTTTTGCCCCCAAACAGATAAAAGCCTTAAGAAGCCCTCAGTATAATCCACATTAAAACCTATATTTGGCTGTTTTGATTGGAGAACAAATGACAAAATTTAGAACTTTTTTTCTAACACCTTCTTGGAAATGACTACTTGGGCTATGTAACCTTTAAAAGTTTATTAATATAGGGAAATGAATGCTCCGAAAGAAGGCAGTGTCATTGTGTATATGCGACATACGCTGAGGCCTGATCTTGAAGGAAATTCTTTGTCTATATAGACTTTAGTTATCTTTTATGAGTCCAGCTACTTATTAGCTATATGTAGAGCAAATATTTAATTTCAAGTTCAACTGACATATTTCAAGGAGCTAATCCATTTTATGACAAAGCAAGGGAAATTGAAATATGCACCTTCAAAAGGCTGAAGTTAATACATCTGATTTTAGTTTAACGGGATGTTTCCTATTTTTAGTAAGACCAGAAAAGTTTTATATGAAATTCCATTTCAGGTTCAGGGCCTGCCACGTATTTCAATTAAGTTGGCTCTCTTGATTGAAATATGTTTCTCATCTTCCTATCTATATTTCCACCAGGGGGCATAACACAACTTGTATAACCAATGCTAGAATAACTCGATTTTAATATTTGAAGCATCAAAGCTGAAAAATTTTAAAGTGATAGTAACTTAAAAAATTGTCAAAAGGAACTTAAAGACAATCTATTGGATTGTTGAAATCTATCGAATTGAAATAGGTTCTAAACAGTATCTTAACATTATTTTAAAAGTTTGCTAAAAGGATGATCCTTAGGCCAAAGCTCCAACCCTGACCCTATTTTATTATCTTTTTTAGATTATCTTGTCTAAGTTGTCTTCCTAGTACTTGTTCAGGATTTCTAACTCAGATTCCATGCAACTCTTAAAACTGAACTTTCCTGAGACAAGAATTTGAGATACTTAGGGAATGAACCCTAGACCACCACCTGGCATTGATGTCTCAGTGTGACATGCTTTTTTTCTGATAAGATGATAAAGTCAGTCTCTACTACCACCATCCTCCTTTAATCCATTCATACTGCCACTACATAGATCTCCCTAAAATACAAATTTAATCATCTCTTTGCCACTGCTTTACAAATCTTTGATGCTAACCCATTTCAGGGTAAGATCCATAATACTTTGAAGGCCAATACTTTGATGGAGGCAGTGTGGTGTGGTATAGTAGTTCCCAAACTGTAGTGTGTGTAATATTTGCCTGGGGTACTTGTTAAACATGCCTTGATTTGGTGGGTCTCTGGGAATCTACACTTGAAACAAGTGCGCTAAGTTCTTGTAACAGTGATCTTTGGAGATCACTTTAAGAAGCCCTGCTGTTTGATTAAAAGCATACACGTCGGAGTCAGTATGTACATTTCTTATAAAATGAGGATAATAAATACATCTATAGCTCATAAGGATTGAGTGAGTTTTATAAAACAGCACACCGCCTGCTACACAGCGAATACTCACATGGTAGCTGGTGCTGTTATAAACATGACTGGTAGTAGATTGCTCCAGGGGCCAAACTGATATGTTTTCTATTTTCTGCACAACCTCTATTGGCAGTCCTTTACACCTACTTGGTGATGAATGAATAAATGTTTGCTGAATTAAAAACTCTAGTCTGCTTGACCAAAATGAATGCAGGATCCTAAAGCAAATCGTTTACAGGGAAAGAAATCAGCTTTGTATTTTCAGTGCAGAAAACACAGATCATGACGGTTTTATCTTACCAGGGGAAGATAGCAGGTACACTCACAGAAAACGTGCAAGCTTCCCTTGGCTCCACAGGGTGTCACTGCTGACTCCTGTTTCCAGGTTGAGCATAAGTGTGAGGACTGTGTGGCGTTTGGAGGAGGGTTCTCAAAGCTCAGGTTTCATCAGAATCACATGGAGGGCTAAGACAGATTGCTGCCCCAGTTTCTCATTCAAAAGGTCTGGGGTGGGATTCTAGAATGTTCATTTCAATCAAGTGCCCAGGTGAAGCTGACACTCCTGGTTTGGGGATCCCACTTAGAGAGCCACTGCAGTAAAGAAATCCACCCACAGCTGGGGATAGGTTTTTTTCATAGGTCTTCCACAGCAGTAGGGGCACATTGATGTGCTTACAAGTCACCTAGAGATCTTGTTAAAATACAGATTCTCATGCAGCTGGTTTGGGTGGGACCTGAGATCCTGCATTTCTGAAAAGCTCCTGGGTGATACCGATACTGCTGAACCACAGACCACACTTTGAATACCGAAGTCAATAGCCCTCCTGTCTCTCCTCATTGATTCCACATTCATATCACCAAGTTCTTTGCCCTTCAAAAGAGATGGTATATGTAAAATCCTTGACACAGCACCCAGTGCATAGCCCAGCACTTTACATTGCGTTAGCAATTATTAGGATGAGGTATTTAGTGCAGTGGTGAAGAATGTGCGTTTTGGAGAGACTTTCAAATTCCATGTTTGCAACTTACCAGCTGTGTAAACTGGGTCATGTTACAGAATGGCATTGAGCCTTGAGTTCCTCATCTATAAATTAGGGATTATAGTAGTCTTTATTCCACAAAGTTCTTGTAAGAATTAAATCAGAGAATAATTGTGAGCTACTTAGCACTCTTTGTAAATGGCTATTATTACGAGTGAAATCCAAGAAATAGATGTGACAAAAATGGCTGCAGCAGATGCTAGGTGAGATTTTACAATTTGAAACAAATCTAATCAGAAAAAAAACACAAGATATTCATGATTATGACCTACCCACTAGTAATGTTTATTTATTGCTCTCGGGTATGTCACCAGGCATACCTCAGAAAGGATTCAGAAAACACTGAGATGCTTAAAACCATCTTTTAGACTAGACTTGAAGAAGAAAATGTTATAGAAATATTAATGTCTTTTTTAAAGTTCTCAGAAATCAATTGCATTTTATCTCAGAGGCAAATTTGTCCTCATGTAATGAAGGCAACTTTACAACTTTATATCAGTGCTCTTTCAAGCCAGAGACTGTAATTTTTTTTTTTTTTTTTTTTTTTTTTTTTGGGTCGGATGTGGGATCCTGCCGGACCGGGGCACGAACCCGTGTCCCCTGCATCGGCAGGCGGACTCTCAACCACTGCGCCACCAGGGAAGCCCTGTAATTTATCTTTTAATCTACAGAATTTAGCATACAATGGAAGCAAAATAATATTTGGTGAAGAAAAACCCCACTGTATTCAAAGGTGCTAAGGTTGTCCCTTGTTAAGTTCTCCTACTAATTTTCCATTTTTCTTAGAAGGGTTCCTTTATTTCTCTCACTGTCCCAGTATTAGCTCTGAATGCCCCACATTCCAGGAAACCGGCTTCTGAGAGAACCCAGATGGTTGGTCTCCCTAGACATATATATTACATGAAGCCCTATTTGCTCCCTTACTCGTATCCATGGTTGGACTCCCTTTACTTTCACAGAATTTAGGTCTCATCTTCAATCAATATCTCAATGGCCATTTACTAAGAGTCCAGTTTATACCAGATGCCATATGAGTATGTACACTGGAAGAAGTCAAGTGAAAAAGATAATTCCTGCTCTCAAGGAGTGTCCGTGGACATTGTCAACTCTTAAGGACTTTCTCTTAAGGACTTTCTCTCCATCCAAATGTTATTAGTCTTTTTCTGCCCAAATCCTTAATTATCCATTGTTGTGTAACAAATTAGATTACCAGGTCCCAGACACTTCTGGAGAAATGTCTCCCATCCTCTACCAGTACAGAGAAGGCTGACATTTTTTTTTTTCTTCTTTTGCTTACCTTTTATGTTCAGGGTGAAGGAAACTACCAAACTTTCTGTAAGCGAAGATTATTTTTCCAGCTGCTCAGAAAGGCAAGTGGGGAACAAAAGCCAGAGCTCCACATGCCGTACCCACCCAAAGGTATGCCTCTGCAGGGCATCTGCCCAGAGGTATGCTTCCTTCCCTCACTCCCCAGCCATCTGCAGAAGCCAGGGAAAAAGCCCTTCTCCTTTCTACACACTTAGCCCCAAAGTCACACTTAGCCCTCCCCTTTTGTAGGTATATGAAAAAGAAAAACAAAGCAAACCATGGGGTTTGGGCTTGAGTTCCCCCAGTTGTGACTTTTAACTATGTAACAATGTATGGAGGAAATAGTTGATGTTCTAAGGCCCTCTGTGACTGTACGTTCTCTACACTTGCACTTAGAAATATTAAAGATTTATTTAGTTATTTAAAAAATTTGCTTCCAAATAGGATCGGATCTTCTTTGAACTTTTAATAAAAGCAAACTCATATTAGCCATATTTCTAGAATTTAGGAACCCATAACCTGAACTCTACAAACCAGGTGAAATTCCAGAAATTTTAGATCTGAAAACTTTGGGAAGCTCTGTTTGGCTCTTTAGCTGGGGTGCCTATATAAGAAACACAAATATGGTTTTGGGATGCCCAGTTTGATGCCTTTATAAGATACAAATATGGATCCTTTCCCACCCTTGTTTCTATTGTGGCAGTCTGGGATTACCATGTCCCATATATGTCTTGGTTGTCTGCACTTTTTCCTTGAGGACTCCAGACCAGCCTGCCCTACACTAGTCCCAATGATTTGATAGCTACATACCAGGCCCCAAAGAGTGACTCCTCCCAAAGGCGATTGCAGAGTAAACTAGTTCCTCCAATGTAGCCCTCCTTTCATCCACCCCAGGAGACGTGTCCCCTCAAAGTCTTTAGAATAGGTCATCGCCATGCGAGGTTAGGTGGCACTGCTATAGCGGAAGAAGACGAGGAATCATAGCCACATTTGTAAGTATCCACTGAGAAGTTTTCCCTAACTCTTCTGGATAAAATTAGTTTTAATTTTCTATTTTCCCTAAGGTCACCATCTTTTTTTTTTTTTCCTGGTTAAAAGTGAATTTCTACTAAGAAATTATAATCATCTGACACGGGGCCCTAGCCCAGAAACCCTGACACAACATCAATGAAGGCTACGTTTTAATTCATACTTCACCAAATCACAGTCACCAGCACTATTCTCAATGAACGAAAAATCTCTAATGTGCTTAATTTGTCGTCAGCAGGTGGAATCTATTCTGGATATTCAGAATGTCAGGCAGACCCTTTAGTTTGTTTTTTTAAAAATTTGGTTGTAACATTTAATAATCAAAATCTTTACATAACGACTGAGCATAAAGATGTTTTTGTTTTCCTTTAAGAAAGGTATTATATTTCAGAAACATACAAGAAACATACAATAATGAACATCCATGGACCATCGCCCAACTTAAAAATGAAGATATTAGCAATATAATCGAAGCCCTTTCCATAGCCCACCATGATGACAAGCCCCAGTCACTGCTCTCGGGTAACTATTATCCTGAAATTGATACTTCTTATTTCCATGAATTTCTTTATACTTTTACTGCCTAGATGAAGCATCCCTAACAATATGTAGGCATATTGTTGAATGGCATACTCTATATTCTCCTGTAACTCACTCTTCACTTAATGGGAACAACTTGAGAGTGATGACATTTTTGTTCAATGCTGTCCATAGCCATAGCACCTAGAACAGTGCCTGACACATAGGAAGCCTGCAAATATTCTTTGAATGAATAAGCATTCTATTTTTGAGCCATGTTCGTATTTATATATGTAGCTATTTTTGTTTCATTTTCCACTTCTGTATAGTATTTCATTGCATGGCTATATCACATACTCCTGTTGAGGGACAGGAGTTTGATTACTTCCTACTTTTTTTTTTTTTTGGCTATTGTAAACATGATAAGCACTAAGAAAATTTGTTTACATATTTCTTTATGCACTCATGGTGAAATTTCTCTGGGATATATACCGAAGAGTAGAATTCCAGGGTCTCCAAAGTGGTTTGCCATTTTTCATGAGTACTCGCAGCATTTGTGTATGCCAGAGATTTCGTATCTTCATCACCACTTGGTATAATCAGACTTCCTAATGTTTGCCAATGAGATGAATGTGAAATGGCATTTCATTTTAGCATTCATTTTCCACTTTCCTGTTTACTAGTGAGGATAAATGTCCTTTCATATATTTATTGACCATTCAAGTTTCCTCTTTGGTGAACTACCTGTTCATGTATTTTGGTCATTTTTCTATTTGGTTACTTAGTTTTTTCCTTATTGCTTTCAAGGATACATATTCTTACATTCTGGATACTACATTTTGTCTGTTGTATGCTTTGCAAATGTCTTCCATTTGTGGCTGGTCTTTCATGTTCTTCTCCCCACAGCACTTTTTTTTTTTTTTTTTTTTGGTTTTATCCGGACGCGCAGGCTCAGCAGCCATGGCTCACGGGCCCAGCCGCTCTGCGGCATGTGGGATCTTCCCGGACCGGGGCACAAACCCGCGTCCCCTGCATCGGCAGGCAGACTCCCAACCACTGCGCCACCAGGGAAGCCCCACAGCACTTTTTTAAAACTTTCACTGTTTTACTTGTTCCACTGAATTGTACTTTTTAAATTCACTACATCTATTAAATCCATTAAAAGTTTACTCCACTAGACTGTGAGATCCTTGAAAGCCAACTATTTATCATTTATGATTGAGGACCTTGCACCATGCCTTGTACTTACTGGGACACAATCAATGCTTTTTGATTTTGAGTTTTGATTTTTGAAATGAATAAGGCTCTTTTTCCTCAGACAAGGTGAAAAGTAGCTGGTAAGGGTAGTGCTGGGTTTGGTAAACCAGAGCCCATGGGCCAAACCAGCCTGCTCCCTGCTTTTGTAAAGAAAGGTTTATTAGAACACAGCCAAGCTCATTGCTCACATATTGTCTGTGGCTGCGATCATGCCAAGATGGCAGAGGGCAGTAGTTGTGACAGACACCATATGACCCACAGTTCCAAAAATATTTACTATTTGGCCCTTCACAGAGGAAGGTTGTGAGCCTGGTCTAGTAGATAAAGGTGGATGCACTGGGAAGCATGCTTACATCACATATTTATGGCTTCAAAAGAAAAAGTACACCTCATCTCTTTTCTGTCGCTTTCTTTACATTGCCAGACTATGTATGTTGCAACTTCTTACCTCATCCTACCTTAAAAGAATTGAATAACAAATTATATAGAATAGTTTAAAATAATCTGAATTAATGTAGGTCCCAAATAATGCCATCAACCCCCAAATAATGTCATCATTCTATCTTTAATCCATCATTACAGAAATGGATCTTATTTCATAAGAATATTTACCAAAAATTGCCTCCTGGATCGTCAACTATTCAAGGACAGAGGGAATGTCTTTGGATTCCTTTGTAATCCACCTTCCCCCTGTCCTGCTCTCCTGGCACCTCATTCAGTGTTCTGGTCACTGAGGTCAGTCCATAAATGTTGACTTGTGATGTTACAGTGGGTTGTTTACCTTGTTGTGCTTTGTAAGAAATAATTGTGGCAGACAGACAAGGTGCAGGATGGGTGTCGGGCAGGCAAAGTGACAGAGGGCAGCAATGGAGAAAGTCCTAAAAGCATTTGCTAATTTATAACTCCTGGAGCTGCTGAAACCACTTTCAAATTTTGCAGCCTTTGACATTTTTGCAATTTTTCCATGTCTTTGCTGCTGTTCTAGTACCACAGATAAGAAACCCTCAAACCTTGCTCTGTTCTTGAATAATGAGATTGTGAAGAAAAGATCTTTTTCATCTTTTTAACATTAAAAAAAAAAAAAAACTAGTCAAAGCCCAGCCGTTCAACAAATATTACTCATGTCACGGCAAGAAGAAAAGGGGACTTTTGAATAAAGAAAAAAATGGAAAAGACGAACACAAGAGGCATTGTTTGCGTATCAGAAAAATTAATCTACATAGGCAAGTGTAAGAGCCTGCAATTCAGAAGGCAAAGAATTAGGACAGCCCAGCTGAGAATAATTTTCTAGCCAGTTAATTTAATTGCATAAATCATTCCTTTGTTAGCAATAAAGAGATATAATTAAAATGAGATTGCCTCTAGTTTCTATTCTCTAGAAACTAAAGGAATTGATTTTGGGCAAAGCATTCTTCCAAATACCAGATCGGCAAATTACATTTACCTTTTTAGAAAAGCTAAATTATTTTGCCGTAATATCATGGTGGGTTTAATTAATTATAGATCTGCCATATGATCTTAAAGAAATAATTTATTTAATGTCCTTATAACAGAAGTTTGCAATCATGTGTGTATCCCTTTGGTAGATGGTGTGCAGATTTTTACAAACAGGTCAGAAGTTTAACAGGCAGCTGTCAGGAGGAATTTGAGGCAGTATAACGATTGTTTGGGGTTTTGGTTTGCTGTCCTTGTTTAAAATAAAAAAACGCCACTGCTTAGTATTGCATAATTTAACTGAACTCATTTAGATTGTCTTTATTCTAAAATTGCTACTGGTAATTATTTGCTGTCTCTGAACCTTTGGGATTTAAAGAGCCTATAATTGTCTATTAAATAGGGGGAAATCAGATCAAAGAGGATTGCAAAAAGTCTCCTACTATAAAGCCCAGGTCTGCTGATCAGTCAATTGAATGTCAGAGAGAATTGCAAGCTGTGACAGAGAAGAGGCTCATTTTTATGGTAATGAATTTGAATTTTTAAAAATGTACTAAACTACAGTTGCTTGCTCCAGATTTTTGAAATTCATTGGCATTACTTAGCAACAGGGATTTACACAGAGGTGGGAGGGGATCCCACCAGCCTTCAGAGGGCCTGGGCTCAGGGAAGACTATGCCCCTGCACTATGGCTGCTGTCAAGTGTTCATACCACATCCTACCCCCGCAGAGACCGGTGACCCTCTTTCCTGTTTCAAACTTTAATTTCATAGTAATGTTTACCTGAGAGCAGTGGGGGAGCTTGTCATCTTGGAGGGTTACAGAAAGTGTTTCAATTGTATTGCTAATGTTTTCTTTTAAGTTAGGTGTGGAACATGGGTGGTCATCATTAGTCACTCCATAGGATGGTACAGATGGATCTGAACTTCTGCTTTAAAAGTTGCAGAAGATTCCTGTCTCTGCTGGGCAATCTCTGTTTATGGACATCTTCTAGGTAGGTACTGCTAGAGCAGGTCCAGAACTTAGGTCCCAAATGCTTTGTAGACTTTTTACCTAATGCCACAACTTTCAGTCTCACATTTCTTCTCTTGGCTCATTGCCTGACACCATGAAGATTGGCTGGTCCCTCATCAACCCTTTCAATGTGCTCAAAGCCGGCAATATCTCCTTGTCTTTGTGACGAAGACCGTTGACTTGAGCAGGCTATTGGTGCAACTAATAACTAAAATGTAATGTTGAGGTTGATCAACGAATGTCCTGATTTATTTGGAAAGTGTGGACTGGAAAATTCATCTGCAGGCGTATTTAGTGTTGAACTGATGGCATCAGCCAGAATGGATATGGAATTTAAATATTACAGTGTTAGCATTAGAAACAGCTCTTTACCCTCCAGTAGTTTCAGACTTATCACCTGATTCTGGATAATCTCTGTTAATTAATTTCAATTTTAGTCCCTCCTCCTACATATTGTTTGTCTTAATCCACATCAATCAGATGAGGATTCTGACCTGCTCCACCAATAATGTGATTTTGGTTTTACTTTCTATTCAGTAAGTTCATTCATGGGTGGTTCAGATAATGTTGCTAATTAATTGGGTATATCAAGGGACATGCCAAGATGCAAAGCCTAGTCCCATGTACTTCAAATGTAATGCCTGTCCTGAAGATACATCTAAAAGACATATTAGTGTCACCAGGTGTAACAAGAATACTTAGGGTATCTTGGGCCATCCCCTGAGTGCTTGGTCTGCTTCTGAGACGTCATGACATTCATCCTCAAAACATTCAGGGTGTCACATGCCGCTAACTAGATTACTGACTGGGGACCTTAGGGTCAGAGCAGCTTAATATCACACATTTAGCCCAGGTACAAGGAGCAAATTATCAGCGGTTCCTAGTAGCAGTCTCTGGCTTTCCTACATTAAAACTTAGACCCCATTCAGTCAGCTGTCCTGCACCAGGTAATGGTGAGCTGATATTTAACCAAATTATTTTGCATCAGTACCATATATGGCTCTCATTACTGTAGTGTTTGAGAATAGGTTCAAAATACCCGCCAGTACACAAGTGTTTTTTGAACTGTTAGGAGTTTTAAGGGCTTTATTTTTGCAAGTACTGATAAGGGTTAGTAAAATTACTTGATATAACCTGTCCTAGGGTTAGGCATTTGGGCTGCAACCTAGGACGAAACTCACCACCTCCTCTCCATGGTGTTCCAGACCATTACTACCACTTCTCTCTTCGGTGTCCCACAATTCCTTTACCTACCTCTTCATGTCTCACAGTAGCTTATTATTATTGCCCTGCATGAATAACTTCACCACCATCTATGAGCTTTTGCGCTTATTCACTGTTTAATCTCCAACATCCAGGACAGTGCCTGGCATAGAGACACTCGATTACTGTTCACTGTCATTATTAACCAATAGGGAATGGAGGGGTTCCACATCCTTGGCCTCCGTGGCATCCTATTCACGTCCTTGTCTTCCTATACACAGTTCTCATCAAGAGGTATGTTGAATGCATTATACCATGCCTAGCACAGGACCTTTCTCATGCTGGGTATTTAATAAATTTTGCAGAATGAAAGTCATCCTGCACCATGACAGGCCTTTTAACATCCACCAGGAGATGTGTTTAGAGGTTGTCTAGAGTACATAACATTGGACATGAAAACCCGCCATGCTCCTGTGTGGCCGCAGCCTGGCACTCCTCAGGGCAGCGTCTGAGGCCCTCATTTCATGCCCTGCACTTTCCCTAGGCTTTGTCTGCTCTTCTAATAACTCCCAATTCCACATGTCCAACCCAGACCTTTCTTCTGAGCCCCAGGCCCATGTATGCAACTTCCTGCTGGGCACTTGGATGTCCTAGGGGCCTCAATCCAACACACCTGAAATATAACTCATCATTTTCATCTCCCCTTCTTAGCAAGCAGTACCACCAGCCACCCAGTTGCACAAGACAAGGGAGAAAAAAGCCTTCCCCCATTCCTTTCTCTCCCTCAAGCCCCACAACAAACCAATCAACAAACCAACCAACTCTCTTTTCCAACCTGGTATTTTTTTCCCATCCCTTGGGCCCATCTGCCACATTCTGTCTTGCTCTTCTCCATTTCACATCCTACGGCAAAGCCAAAATAATCTTTGTCTTTAAAAAACTTACTCAGCTCCTTAAAATGCTCCGATGTTTTCCCATTGCCTTTGGGATAAAGCCTAAACTCCCAAACATGGCTTTCAAAGCCCTTGGTGATCTTCTTTGTCTCATGATCTTGCCTTCCCCAAGCTTTAAACGGTCGCTTCCTCTCAATGTGCAGATCTCAACACAAATGTCATCTCCTCAAAGATATACTCCCTGACCACCCTGGCTAAAGCAGCCCTGCCCCTAACCCATTCAAACTCTGTCTCCATTATTGTATTATTTTTTCGTTTGATGAACTTATCAGTACATGAGGTTATCTTATTAATGTTTCCCTGTTTGTTGTTTGTCTTCTACTAGGATTTAAGCTCCTCTTCAATGCCTGTCATACTCAAAGCTGCACCTCTAGATTCTAGAACAGTGCCGGCACATAGTAGACACTTTGTAAATATTTGTAGATTCTCTGAAGCCGGCTTTATGTTCTGGTTATTTCCACGACACATCATACTCTGTCTCTCTCATTAGGGGCCTTTATACATGCTATTTCACCCCCCTACCCCATGCCTAACACCCATTTTTCTTTTAAGCTTGCTAGCTGCATTATTTACAACATACAAGATATGGAAGTAAGTTAAGAGAAGGTGTGGTATGTATATACAATGGAATATCACTCAGCCATAAAAAGAATGAAATCTTGCCATTTGCAACAACACGGATGGACCTAGAGGGCATTATGGTAAGTGAAATAAGTCAGGAAGAGAAAGACAAATACTGTATGACATCACTTATATGTGGAATCTAAAAGGCAAAACAAATGAACAAACATAACAAAACAGAAACAGAGTTATAGATACAAACAGGAAGTTGTGGGGGGTGGAGGGAAAGGGGGATATTAAGAGGTACAAACTTCTAGCTGCAAAATAAATGAGTCACGGGTATGAAATGTACAATGTGGGGAATATAGTTAATCACTAAGTAATATCTTTGTAAGGTGACATATCATAAGTAGACTTATGGTGGTGATCATTTTGAAATGTACAGAAATACTGAATCACTATGTCACGTAACAGGAACTAACAGTGTTGTAGGTCAATTATATGTCAAAAACAAACAAAGAAACAACTCATAGAAGAAGAGATCAGATTTGTGGTTACCAGAGGCGGGGGCTAGGTGGAGGGGGAATTAGATAAAGGCAGTCAAAAGTTACAAACTTCCAGTTATATAAATAAGTACTAGGGATGTAATGTACAATATGATAAACATAGTTAACACTGCTGTATGTTATGTATGAAAGTTATTCAAAGAGTAAATCCTAAGTTCTCATCACAAGGAAAATTCTTTTTTCTGTTTATTTTTATATCTATATGAGATGATGTTCACTAAACGTGTTGTAATCATTTCATGATGTGTGTAAGTCAAATCACTATACTGTACACCTTAAGCTTATACAGTGCTGTATGTCAATTATATCTCAATAAAAGTGGAAGACTTCCTCTAGGAAGACTTTCCAAACCTAGGTAAGGCCCCCTGTGGCATCCTCACACATACTATACTTTTCCTATTGAAGACATTCAACGCTATTGAAATAATTGAAGAATTAACTGCCTTCCACACTAGACTATAAGGGGCATATTTATGTCGTTCACAGTCATATTCCTAGAGCCTCGTATAGTACCTGGCACATAATAGGCTCTCAGTAATAACGGGAGTGGAAGAATGCATGAATGAAATCTATGTTTCTACTCCGTGTTCTCAGATCAGATCCCAAAGAGAAAGCACTGCTTCCTCCCAGGAGGGTGGATAAATATTCTCCTGTCATCCCAGCATGCAGACAATCCACTGGGCAGAATGCTGATTGCACAGGCAACTCAGATTAGAAAGCTGCAGCACCAAGCAGACAGATAGAGAAGCTATTACTAGGGCGGTAAGTAATTAGCATACACTTGGCAGAGTGTATTGGAAGGAGCAAACATCCTTAGCAGTACTCTTGGAAAACGCTCAGAACTTAAAGCTGAGAACAAACAATGACCCATTGCAGACAGACACTGAGAAAAATCTTCACATAGTAATAAGAGCCTTATTGTTTGGAGGCATCATTCCAGAAAGACTTGTAGGACAAGAACAGAGTATAATAGATGGCAGAATCTCCAAAATTAGAGCTAGGCAGAAGAGGAGGAATCTGGCTGTCACTAGAACAGAGCTATTTTTCTTCTCTTGGCCACACCAAGCTAAATAATTTTTTTCTAATTCCTTAATGAGGAACAAATTGAAGAGGGGTGTTCCAATCCTATTTTATGTTTGCTCTGGTTGATGTACAGAGAGTTCTTCCTAAATTGGTCATGTTCCTTAAAGTGAATATTTTCATTTGCAGTTCATACTTTTTTTTTTAATAACATCTTCGTAGTTTTTAAAAACTCCAATACCATTGTACATTTAGACCAGGTAGCTACTACTGTGACTCTACCAGTCAAAATGCTGGCTCTCAAGTGAGCAAATTAGGTAATTTGTAGTTTTGCTTAAACAAGCTTATTTCTCTCTGAGTAAGCTACATAAAATTCAGTGGAATCATTTGGTAGATAATGAAATCCATCAAATGACTTGCCCAACCAAAGCATTCTAAGGTGTACTGATGAAAGAAAATGCAGCTGGGGCTCGACAACAGGAATTCTGCCCTAACTGCATAATTCAGACACAATCTCTCACCTCCGTGTTCTCCTATGCCTATTAATAGTCCTGTAGTTTCTCTAAAGAAGAGCCTTTGCCATCCCAGCAAAACCTTAAAATTAGGGTTGACAGTTAAAATATAGGGTGCCCAGTTAAATTTGAATTTCAGGTAAACAAGGAGTAATTTTTTAATGTAAGTATGTTCCATATTTACATTTATTGTTTATCTGAAGTTCAAATTTAACTGGGCATTCTCTTGTTTTTATTTGCTAAATCTAGGAATCCTAATTAAAATTCATTCATCATTAAAAGGAAAATACCGTTCCTCTCAGTTCTTTCTACCCATAATCACATGAAACTGCAGAAAGTTAGAGAAGGAAGTGAATGAAGGTTCTTTGAGCTCTTACTAAGTACCTATTGCTGTCACATGAAGCATAAATGTTACATTACATGGACTTCTTAGGAAGGGAGAAGAGTTAAGAATCTACTGAGGGAGGTGGCATTTGTGAAGCTGGTGACTGGATTTCCACACGTGATTTTTCGTTGTTCGTATGTATCTCTGTTGGCAAAGCAGGTTGGTGTGTTTTGTAGCATTTATCTCCTTTGATAAAAGCCAGGTACTGATGGAGCTGTGAACTCAATTTTCAAGAGTATAGGGTGACTCATTCTCTTAGTTTAGGGACCTCAGTTACATTACAGTGGAAAAAAGAGGGGCCCTTTGATAAATCGTAAACAACCAGCTGATTGATTGGTCCCAGGAATTTAAATATATAGGCATTCATTATAATTAAACCCTTCATTGGAAAACACATAACATAGACTATAGTCTCTAGAACTGTGACAGCTCTATTGCAGGTTTATAACCACAAATTTAATCAGCAGGTGCTGATTAATCCTGCTCTAAAACTCTTCCATAGCAAGGCAGTTGCTCAGATTCTCTGTGCTTCAAAAGGGGAAGCGGGGGTGGGTGGATGGGGGGTGGTCAGTGCTAAAAACATAGATGGTCATCCTTTTATTTTTGCTCCCTCGTTCTCTGGGAGTTTTGATCTCAGCTGAAGGCAAACTACCCTCTTTAGCACATGTGTTCATATAAACATCATTTAATATTTTTAAAGACTTAAAGAAGAGTCCCCTCTTAAAATTATCCAGCTTGGAGTTTATAAAGACTGGGTTCAAATGTTCATAGCTCACTTTCAATCAGTTAAATATAAGACCCCTCCTGGCACCACCTTCCCAGACTGACACCCCTCCTCATTTCGGTACTCTTCCCCCAAACTGCGCAGGGCTACTCCCCTTGACCCGTTCTCCTGCCTAGAATGTCCTCACTTTCCTTTGTTTAGCCAAATGGTCTTTATACTTCTGTCAACCTCCAGCTCAGAGGCCACCACTTCCTGATGCCGGCTCTATCTTGCCCCTCAGCCTGTACCAAGTGCACTTCCTCTGTGACCCCACAATCGCTTTGATGTGTCTGTATCACTAGATGCATGTACACTAGATTCACATTTTAAAATATTTATTTTTATCTGCTTCTAAAAGTAAAGTTTGCTTGTAGAAAATGGAAAAGTATAAAAAACTAAGAATCACCAGTAATTCTGCCATTCAGAAATAACAGCATTAATATTTGGATGTATTACCTTTTGGACTCCTCTCCACGTACCTTGTGATGCGTTAATTACAAACATTTCCCCAATTCTTCCCCTCCTGCATGCATTCTTGTCATTTACAATGTGACTTTGAGGGTCCTTCTGTCAAGAGGTGAGGTCTATTTTCCCTCAGTTCTGTTTGGGCTGATCTCCTGACTTTATTTGGAAAATAGAATATGACAGAAGTGACAGTGTGCCAGTTCTGAGCCTTGTACACTTCCACTCTCTCTCGGAATCCTGATTCACCATGAGAACAACCCCAGGCTAGCCTGATGAAGGCTAAAAGAACATTTGGAGAGTAGATGAGTCATTCGAGCTGAGGCCATCCTATATCAGCCAGCTCCCAACTGACCAGCTAATCAAAGATGCCCAAACAAGCCTAACTGAGATAAACCTAGATGAAAATAGCCTAGGTGATCCCAGCCTAAAGTGACTGCAGAATTATGAACTAAATAAATGGTTATTTTAAGCCACTAAGTTTGGGGAGTAGTTTGTTATGCAGCAATAGCTTACTAATACATATATATGGACAGGGACCTATATATGCAACAGTAGTTTACTGATACATACATACATATGTATACATATATACATTTACATAATAAAGAGTACAGCAATTACAACAAATTTGTATCCTGCTCTCCCTGAACATTTGAATTAAAACCATACCATTAAAAAAATCTTGCCAAGGATTATATTTGTCACTATATGATAGTCTATTTTTTGAATGCAGCATATAAAACCTTACATTTTTCTATTATTCTGTATCTATATTGTTTTTTTTTATTTTTATAATAGATAGCAGTTTAATGGACATCTTTAAGGTAGAAGTAGAATTACTGGGCTAAAAGCCATACGAACATTTTGAAAGCCCTTGATACACACTGAGTAATTTTTTTCCAGAAAGATTACAACTATCTACACAGTCACTGATGCTGCCAGAGACAGCTCATCTTACCATGATCTTGCCACAGTCAAATATTACTTTTAAATAAATTGTAAATTTTCATGGCCAAGAAATGCATTAAATTATATTTTAAAAATTATTTTATAAGTGAAGTTGGATTGAAGTTCTTTTTTTTTAATTAGCTATTTGTATTTATTCTTTTGTGAGTGGTCTCTTCATGCACATTGTTCATTTTTCTTCTTTTTTGTATTGATTTGTATGCTCCATATATTAATAGCGTATATTACCAATTACTACTATTTATTTCATGACTACGAAGAAGCAAACACTTCATATAAAGTATCTCATCTAAATTCTCACAAAAATCTTTTCAAGGTAAATTCTAGTATTTTCCTTTTTTACAGATGGGAAAAGTGAGGCTGAAGAAATTTAGTATCTTGCCCAGGATTATACATAGAAGATCCAGGTTCTAGAGTTTGACTTTTACCTTTAGACACTGCTACTTCACTTTGTTCACAATTTTGCAAGATTTTTTTTTTGGTCCTAACTTGTCAGTTATGATATTACATAGAGATTATCTCTTTACAAGTTCATCTGTCTTTCCCACTATACTGTAAACTTCTTGTGGTTGGAATCATATCTTTAAAGCCGCTGCACCTAACATGGTCCCTGGACATAATATACATTCCATAAATATTTGTTAAACTAAATGGTTTGCTCTTACATTGGCACTGATACTTGATGGCCAGAGTCTTTGTCTAATAGGCTATTAAATATATTAGAATTCCCTCTTCCCCAACCATATATTATAAAATTAGCAGGCTAGTTACATTAGATCATTTTACTTAGTCAATTTATTTTTCCCAGAATCAGGTAGCAAATGATGCAAGATCCACAGTCTATAATCATGATTGAAAGCAAATAACATTGGGTTTTAGCATTCCCCAAATGTCTACGATCCCAAATCACCTGAGGTAGAAAATCATTCACAATACTCCTCAATCCTCTTCCATATGACTGGAATTTGGTCAAAAGTACATTGGTGGTAACTTTACCCCTTCTCCTTAAAAATCGTTAGTAGTCAATCCGACTATTCCTTGAAAAATAGTTCTGGAAAAAACAAAACATAGTTACTGAATACAAGATCTGTGCACAACTTTTATGGTCTTTTTCATATATCGGTCACTTTGAAAATAAGATCCAAAACTATGTTTAAGAAGATATTAAGCTAACATAATGATACACTGAACTGATGATTTGTTTTTCAGTACCAACTTAAAAACTGTGCATGATTCCCCTGCTTTTAAATTCACCCTAAATTGGCCCAATTTTGGACTTTGTAACTTTTCTGAATACCAGATTATACCTGTTATTTCTGTGAAAGTTCTTCGAAATCCTTGGTCAAAATAGAAAAGTTTCTGATCAGATTCATAAAAGAGAGCCTTTCCAATCTGCACGCATATTGTCTGTGGGTACAGTGAAATCTCCTTGGAAACAGGAAGGATGATGCCATATATATTTATACAATGAAATAGTTACTAGGTTAACAAATGAGTTCTCATAGGCGCTTACTAAAATTTGTGTGTATATGCTTTCTAAAACAAATCAAAATTAAATAAGCAACACTCTTTTCTTTCCTGGTGGGACGTTTAGCAACCTTGGGGATAGATTGACAGAACTGCTAGCTTCAGCCTAGGGAGGGGTTTGAATAGCCTGGAAATGCTGAGCTGTGCCTTTGTAGAAATGTGCAGCACCTGGCACTAGTATTTTAAAACCCCCTGGAGAGAGTCACCAGTTTTTTAAAAGCTGAGCAACAACTTGCTGGGCTCCAAACTAGGTCAGGGAATGTAGAAGGTGGGAACTTTCTGTTAAGATCAACTTCTCATTATATTTAATAAGAGTTTCAAAAGCAAGGTGGGGAGGGCATGCACATAGGATTTCTCAAATGGAAAAGACCACCTGGCTCCAAAATTCTGAAGTCTATTTAATGATACTCCAATCATTTTTTTTCTGTTTTACAGCGGGGTTATTAACCAGTAGATTGGAATCCTTTAGCAAATACCTTTTTCTCTTAAAAATGAATATAATATCAGCTCAGAAATATGCAACTAGATCAGCTCAGTGGTATACTACTGAGCTGATCTAGTTGCATATTTCTGAGCTGATATTATACTATAGTATAAATAAATAGCGTAGAAAAGATATTGAAATATATATGAATTTATTAGATGATCAGTGTGATATTTCAAAATGATGGGCAATGGCTGGTGTAGACACCAGAGGCTACTTATCTATTTTGAGGACACAAAAGCCAAATTCCTGTTTTGTACCTTGCATAAAAGTAAATGTCAAAAGAACAAAGCATTGAAAGTCAGAATTTTAAAAATATTACAAATCTCGAGCTGTGTTCTTCATTAATCCTGCCCATTGCCTTACATATTTATTTCTGGATACTTTATCCTTTTTCTGCTGATGGGATACCCTTTTCAATTATACTTTCCATCTGATTTTTTAAGATTTTTGCGGAGCACAGGCTCCGGACACACAGGCTCAGCGGCCATGGCCCACGGGCCCAGCTGCTCCGTGGCATGTGGGATCTTCCCGGACCGGGGCACGAACCTGTGTCCCCTGTATCGGCAGGCAGACTCTCAACCACTGCACCACCAGGGAAGCCCTAAAGATTTTTTGATGTGGACCCTTTTTAAAGTCTTTATTGAATTTGTTACAGTGTTGCTTCTACTTTATGTTTTGGTTTTTGGCCGTGAGGCATGTGGGATCTTAGCTCCACGACCAGGGATTGAACCCACACCCCCGGAATTAGAAGGCGAGTCTTAAGCACTGGGCCACTGGGGAAGTCCCACCACCTGATTTGTTAATATCAAGGACAGCTGTTTAATGTTAATCTTATACCCAGCCACTTTCTAAATTCTCTTAGTTCTAATAGTTATTTTTATTTTGGGTAAATCTCTTGGAATATATACATATGTCTTTTTATTTCATTTATTTCATTAGCTATTAACTCCAAAATACTGTTTAACTGGTGAAGACAGTAGGCATTTCTCTCATTTTCGGCTTTAAGGAAATATATCCACAGTTTCACTATGTAATTTTACATTTGTTATTGATTTCTATTTCATGCTCTTTGTTGTTTTTAAAAATTTTTCATTGTATCACTCTTTTGCTTATGATTTTTTAATGAATTGATGTTTATTTTTATTAAGTACATTTTTAACAGTCATTTTTCAATGTTTTTTTCTGTTAAATAACAAACATATTTAAAGTGAAAAACCACTGAACACTAAGATTTTTTAAAGCATTTAATAAAAATACACAAGTAATATCATTTATTGCTACTTTTTGCTCTTACTGAACCTTCTCAGAATAAGTTCAACTTGGTCATGAATAGTTTTTTAATGCATTGCAAGACATTGCTAATGTTTTATTTGGAATTTTTTGTATCTAAATTCATAAACGTTATTGGTCTATAATTTCTATTTTGTGTTTGCTTCCACCTTTTCTAATCTTTGATATTGTATACAATATCCTCTCTTATTACTGGTCTATTCAAATTTCTATCTCACCTGAAATAAGTTTCGGGTAATTTATTTTCTTAGAAATATGTCTATGTCACATAGAGTTTTCAAATTAATTATTATACTTTATATTTTTAAATAATTCTTTTATATTTAACTGTATTTGTAATTGTGACAACTTTGTTTTCTGAATTTGTATATTTTTGTTCCCCTCCTTTTTTGTCTTTTATTTCCTCTTTGAAATGTGTTTATATATATTTTTTCAAGTCATTACAGCTTTGTCATTGTCTTTTTGTTATTTTCTAGTTTTATTGCATCATTCTTAAGAGAATTTTGGAGTCTACTTTCTTTGTGTGCACAAATGTGTATTCTCCTTCAGTTAGATACAAATTTCTATATATCCACTAAAACAATGCATTATTTGTGTTAATCAAGTTATTTCCTTATTTATTGAGCATCTACCACGTGTTGGGCACTGTCTGAAGTTCCAGGTTCATAGTGGAAACCAAAATAGACATCCTTCCTGTTTCAGATTTTAATCATTTTAATGAGGTAAATTTTACATAAAATAAACTGTTCCCACTCAAAGCACACAATTACATGAGGTTTGTCAGGTGTGTATACTCGTGAAATCACAACCACAGTCATCATACAGGACATTTTCATCCTTCTCTAAGTTTTCTTGTGCCTCTTTGCAATCCATCTCATCCTCCTGCTCCCAGGCAACCAGTGATCTCTATTCTGTCACTATAGGTTATTTTGCATCTTTTAGACTTTTCTATAAATGGGCTCATACAGTATACACCGTTTTGTGTTTGGCTCCTTTTAAGCTGCATAATGATTTTTGAGATTTATCTAAGTTTCTGTATATGTCAATAGTTCATTCCTATTTAATGCTATGTGATATTCTATTGTACGGATACCACAGTTTGCTTATTGATTCACCTGTTAGTGGATATTTGGATTATTTACAGTTTTTTCTATGATAGATAAAGTTGCTATGAACTTCTGTGTACAAGTGTTTGTGTGGACATATGTTTTATTTCCTTTTGGGTAAATAATTAAGAGGGAAAGACTGAATCCTAGGGTAGCTATATTAGATTAATCTTTATAGACAGCACAAACTTAGATTTTGGCTTTGGAATAATGTGTACATTTTTCTTTATAACAATAGCATTTAATCCATATATATTTATGGGCCCAACTGAACTATATAGTCTCACTTATGTTATTTTGTTTTTATATGCTTTCTTTTCATTTTTCTACTTAAATGTTTTTCCTGATAATTTTTTTCTTTCTGGTGTAACATTTCCCAAAATATGTACTGTAGAATAAATAGTCCTATTGAGAAGCTTTACAAAAAGTAGTTTTCATAATCAAATAAACTGAGGAAATGCTTCTTCTTAAATATTAACAATTCATATTAGTATTTTTTAACTTATTTTTTATGTATTCATTTTTGGCTGCACTGGGTGTTTGTTGCTATGCGTGGGCTTTCTCAAGTTGTGGCGAGCGGGGGCTACTCTTCGTTGTGGTGTGTGGGCTTCTCATTGTGGTGGCTTCTCTTGTTATGGAGCATGGGCTCTAGGCATGCAGGCATCAGTAGTTGTGGCACGTGGGCTTCAGTAGTTGCGGCATGTGGGCTCAGTAGTTGTGGCTCGTGGGCTGTAGAGTGCAGGTGCAATAGTTGTGGCACACGGGCTTAGTTGTTCTGTGGCATGTGGGATCTTCCTGGAATAGGGATTAGAAGCTCTGAGGATTCAGCAAAGTTTCTGTGCCCATGTCGTTTACCTTTTGGTGGGGCCAGCCAGCCAATAAATGTCTAAAAGTAAACAGTATGTCAAGTGGTAATGAGTGTGTGAAGAGAAAGAATGGAGCAGGATAAGAGGATAGGGTATGGTACTTTGATTTATAAAGGTGGGCAGAGAAGACATCTTCCATAAGGTGACATTTGAATGAAGACCCAAGATGAGTAAGCAGTGCTGCTATCTGGGGAAGAGAATTCCTGAGAGCAAACAGCAAGGGCTAAGTCCCTGGGGTGAGAACTCGTTGGGCAAAGAATTGAGTATAGTGATAGCAAGAGGACTGCCAGGGGAAATGGTGGGTGAGAAGGTCAGACAAGGTGGGAGGAGGGGCGTGATGTTGTGCAGGACCTTGAAGGTTCTGCTGAGAGCCTTGAATTTAACTCTGAGGGAGATGTGAAGGTATTGAGCAGAGCAGGGATATGATGTGATTTATTTTAGAAAGGTCACTGGTTCTTGTGTGGAGAATATCATAGGAGGAAGATTGTTAGAAGTCTTTTGTAAAAATATAGATGCAAGACATAACTAGGTAATGGCACACATAGTGGGAAATGGCAGGATTCTAGATATATTCAATATAGAGACACCAGGATTTGCTAATGGATTCGTTTTGGGGTGTCAGAGGAATACAAAAGTCAGCCATCACTTGTGGGGTTTTTGGCTTAAGCAACAGTTCAAATGGTGTTGTCACTTATTGAGAATGTAGATTGTGAATGAGGAGAACTGAGTTTGGTTTGATCTTGCTAAGTTTGAGATGACTACTAGAAATCCAAGTGGAGATGTAGATTAGGTAATGGCATATATGAGTCTAAAGTCAGGGGAGAGATCAGGGCTAGAGATATAAATTTGGAAGTCAGCAATACATTGATATTTTTTTAAAACTACTGGACTGGATAAGATCACCAAAGATATGAGAATAGATCAAAAAGAAAAGGAGTCCAAAGACTAAACCTTTGGTTCTTTAGTGTTATATCCTCACAGTAGTTAAAATTGACAACCTCACTATCTAAGAAAATAAAATTGCCATAAAAAGCTTTTCTCCTTGTTGCCAAAATTTTTTTTTAATTGTATGAGAAAAATTTCTCTTCTCCTTTCTTTTTGAAAACATATTTTTAATAACCATTTAGATCAGTATATGCTCACAGCTTTCTCGTCTTTTTTCATTTTATGTTGATTCATTCCTCAATTAATAGCACATATATATGTATAACTTATTCACTTTGCTGTACAGCAGAAACTAATACAACATTGTAACTCAACTATACTCCAATAAAACTTAATTTAAAAAATAGCAAATGACTTATACATTTTCAGGATCAGTACATAAATGATATCTTTTCTTAGTCCTCATATATTTGAGAGTATCTTTTTCTTAACACAGGTATTACAACTTCACTGAATATGGAATCCTTGAGTTATAGCTATTTCCTTTGTATGCAGCAGTTGCTGATCTCTTGTCTTCTAGTCTTCTGGCATTTACTGTTAGAAGGAGAGATCCTGTGTTTGTTGGCTTTTCTTTACTTTTTTTGTTGTGGTTATAGGTGTTTGCCTTTTTTTCCCCTGACTGGATACTCATGGGGTTATTTCTTCATTAAATTCAAAGTTACCACAATATATTGAGGTCTTGATTTCTGTAATTTTTTTTCAGATTTTAGTATTAAAGTTATACTTTCTCCATAATATAAATTATAGGACTCCCCAAATTTTTTTATGGTTTAAAACAGTTTAAATAATACCAAATATAAATGATAGAATTTTAATTATTTTCCAAATTTTTCTGTGGTATCTGGACCTTTTCAAATTTTCTATTTCTTCACAGGTCATTTTTATTCATTTACATTTTACTAGTAAATTATACATTTTCTCTAGGTTTTCAAACATGGCTCCACAGAGGTGCATGTTATATTCTATTCCAATTTTCAAAATTTCTTCCTCATTTCTTCTTCTTTGTTTAAGTTTTATATTTTTACTCATTCTTTCTTTTCCCCTTAAACAAGATTGTGTGGAGTTTTTAAAAAAATTGTTCTTTCAAACAGCTTTTGGAGTTATTAATACTCTTTAACATTTTGGGGTTTAATTGTGGCATTTATCTTTACTAATTCTCTTCTACTACTTTCTTTTGAACCCATTTGTTTCTTTATAAAGTTCTTAAATTGTGTACTAAGATCCTTTGTGACTATTATATATTTTTAAAAGAACATTTTATTTTTAATAAATTTTAAATAAATATTTAAGTAACATTTACTGAAATTTTCCTTTGAGTAGAAATTTAGCTATTTCTCACGTTACAATATGACACTCTTTCTTTCTAGAGATTGTAATTTCAATTTTTACTTCCTTTTGGATCAATGGCTTTGTATCAATAGAACTACTTTTATTAATTTCTAATGAGTTAAAATTTTTATGCCATCTTTATTTCTATTTGTATTGAAATAGATCATAAAATCTGTTCTCTGAGAATTGTTAAAGTTTGTTTTACGGTAGTTACATAGAGTGATATTTATATATCAGGCTGGGGAAGACAGGAGGGTAGGATAGGGAAAGGATGATATGGTTAGATGTAGGTTCCGGTTGCTTTCTTACCAGTTATTTTAGGTAGGGTTTCTCAGGTGTTTGTAACATAATTAAAAATAATGAACAAAACATTCAACTAACTAAATAAGAGTAAGCTATGAATGGACCAATGGTAATGAGAATATATCATGAACTAGGAATTATGAATAATCCACTGTTGTGAGCCCAGGTTCAAATAAAAATAATAAACTGGGGCTTCCCTGGTGGCGCAGTGGTTGAGAGTCCGCCTGCCGATGCAGGGGACGCGGGTTCGTGCCTCGGTCCAGGAAGATCCCACATGCCGCGGAGCGGCTGGGCACGTGAGCCACGGCCGCTGAGCCTGTGCTTCCGGAGCCTGTGCTCTGCAACGGGAGAGGCCACAACAGTGAGAGGCCCGCATACCGCAAAAAAATAAAAATAAAAATAAAAAAATAATAAACTGGGCTTTAAAAAATCAATATACAGCTTCCCTTTTTGATTTGTTAATTAACTTTAAACAATACCCCATCTGATATTAATCTTGATGCTAACTTGTTTTGTTTGTTTGCATTTGTCTGGTACCTCTTTGCCTAACTCTCTATTTTCAATGTCTTTTTATAAAATTGTTTTAAACATGTGTTTTGTAACATAATATTTCTCAAACTTTAATGTGCATGTGAATTACATGGAGTTTCTTTTCAAACTACAGCTTTTGTTCAGTGGGTCTGGGGTGGGACCTGGGATTTTGCATTTTTAGTCCAGGCGTTGTTGATGTTGCTGGTTCAGCTGAGCTTTGTTTTTTTGTTGTTGTATTTTTCCTTTGAGCTTTGTTTTTTTAACCAAGAAAACCTCAGTCTCTGTATTTTAACAAGGGACTTCAGCATATTCACATTTAACAAAAACAAGGAATATATTTGATTTTAATCTTTTCATTCTACTTTATTTAGTGTAATTTAGCATTTTATTTTATTTTATTTTATTTATTTATTTTTGCGGTATGCAGGTCTCTCACTGTTGTGGCCTCTCCCGTTGCAGAGCACAGGCTCCGGACGCGCAGGCTCAGCGGCCGTGGCTCACGGGTCCAGCCGCTCCGCGGCATGTGGGATCCTCCCGGACCGGGGCACGAACCCATGTCCCCTGCATCGACAGGCGGACTCTCAACCACTGCGCCACCAGGGAAGCCCTAGCATTTTATTTTTTATGTTAGTTGAATCAAGTTACTATTTATTCACTTATTCTCTTGTTTGGAAGTTCTAAAATAATTTTCTATTCAACTCATGGTCTTTTTCTCAACACCTGCAATTTATTACTTCATCAAATATTAATAAATGCCTACAATTAGTTGTTGAGTGTATTTCTTTACTATTCTTTGAAAATAAAATGCCAACTATTTCCTCCTTCCATACAGGATTCATCCACTGATTCTCCCACCCCAATAAAATTAGAACTTCAGACTATTTTCTTCCTCTCTTTCCCAACAAGGGGATATCTTTATAATTCATTCAACCCATCCCCCTAGTCTATAACCCGCAGGTATTACTGAAGTAGTGTTATACCTTTAAATTCAAGCTATATTTAGGTTTTCCCTTTCAGCATGTGCCTTTTATTCTAAGAATTTTAGCTTCACAGTGATGCTGCTCATTATCATCACTCTGTCATTATTCTTTTAGATTCAATTATATACATTGCAAGTTTCATCCCTCACTTCTTTTTCCTCTCCTTTTTGTCTTCCCCCGACTTAACTTTTTTCTTGGGATTCGTTCACTGTTTAAAGTCCCTTCCATTTATGTTTCTCTCGGGGAGGGTATGTGAATGGTATATTTTCTAAATTCTTATATATCTTTCTCTTATTCTGATAGATAGATGATTGCTATCTTGGCTGGGTATAGAATTCTTGGGTTGCATCTACTAACTTTTAAAATTCAAAACTTACATTTCAAGTTCTAGGAAGTGTCTGTGCTTTAATTTACTTTCCTTAAGTGTTCATAGTATTATTTTACCATTATTTTCAAATTATGTTCAAATTGCCATCTCTCACCTCCAAGAGTTCTTCTTCACTAGGAAGGAGTTTGTGTGGGTGCTTGGCTTGTTATTCTTCTCTTTGAATATTTGTTTTTATCCCTTTTCCTTTTATGTCATTGCTCTTTTAGATCTTGGGGCTCAGGTTCAGGCACTATGCACTCTCCATGGGGTCAGTGTTGGTCATGAAGTTAAAATAGTGATGTCTATCCCTATGGACCAGGACCAGGAGTACAATGGCCAGCAAGTCACCTCTCTGTCTCTCAGCTCCAAAGGCTAGTGCTCTTTAAATTTAGATGCCAGATACTTCTGCAGTTTTTCAGGAGCTGGGGAGACCAGATGGTCCCAACACCACTTGTTCATGTTCACTCTGTTCTTTCCCTTGTGGGTTCATTCTACAGGAAGCCTAAGCTCCCTAAAGACAGCATAATCAGACAGTTCTTCTCCTATGATCATTCACCTCCACATTATCATCAACACCAGGATCCCTACTACAATGATTTTCAATCCAGAGCTTGTTTCCAAGATCCAGATGGCATGAGTAATTGTCTAATCGGACCAGGCAGTTCTCTGATTACATTAAATTATGTCACACATCCAGGTGCTCAGGGCTCTGACATGATATCAGCATAGAATAGAGTTTTAATAAGATATTTTTCTGAAGGAGTGCCTTTGTTAGTTTCCTAGAGATTAAAAGCAAGAAAACTACTGGACTACCATGGCAAATTGTAAAAAATACAGAAGTTAACCATAACATTTAGACAAACAAATCAACACTTACTTCTCTTTAATATTTCTAAAGCAGTAGCTAGTGGAATATAATTGTTTTTCTTTCCATTTAAAACAGAAAGATCTGTATTGACCACCTTGATAGGAAGTTATGGTTAAAATAGTTTTGGAATGAAAAACTATGCTGATTGCCCTGGGAAATTCATTGATTAATTTATTGTGACATCAACTGCACAGATACCTATTGAGTATCTGCTTTGGGTCTGCTGCCGCGGTAATAGCTTGGACTTAACACTTATGTCCACCCTCTGGATCAACTTTCTTAATCTGAACAGTTAGGGATGTTGATATAATTTTAGCTCTTATCACTCAGACTTCATAAGTCTTTGTATTTTGTCACTCTTAATATTTATATGACACCTAGTGAGTGATTGATCTTCTATAGGACCCTATGGTCATTCACATTTGCTTATCATCGGCACATGGAGGCAATCCACAGATTTATGGCTGCCAATAAAAGTTGTTACCAAAAGTACAATTTCTTTTTTTTCTGTGTGTTAATTTCTAATAACTCTTGTGCATGAGAGCAATTACTGACAAAAGTCAGCCTCTGTTAATAGAGTTTATCACACTTCATCATATATCCTTTGTAGTTGGAAGCATTTTGACAAGCCCAGGGTTAATTAAAACCAAGAAGACAATAAGATACACCTAATCAAACATTACAGGTACAGAAATCAATTAGCAGACTTATAGCACTTTGGAGGTTTCCACAATGTATAAAATTCAAAGAAACTGTCGTTTCCATTTCCTCAGGACAGTGTAATTAAATTTCTAATTGAAACTATTTTTCAGTAGGTAATGTACAACCCACCCAAGTTTGATTTGCATTAAAGTGGGGTCTACAGAGGTTGAAAGAGCCTAAGAAATTAAAGAGATCATCAAGTCATTTGCATTACTGTTATTTTGTCTACCTGAAGTTAGGAAAAGTTATACTGGATAAAAAAGGGAGGAGGGAAAGTAGTGCTTTGCACGATAAGGAGAATAAGGGAAGTCATCGTATATATCAAGGATCTCTGTCTTTACACAGGGCAAAAAAAAATCAAAGGAGAGTCCATATCTCAGATAATTCACTAGATTTGTCAGCATTGTTAAATAATAAATCTGACATTTGTTTTCTCTAACTTGATTGACTCTTTTGACTGGATTGATTGCAATGATTTGTTGCTTTGGTATCATGTAGATGTGGCTTTAAGTAAATCACATCTTTTTGCAGTTTTATCCCCCACCTCCACCCCCACCGCAGCTAGGTTAAATGTGGTGCTGATTGCCATGCCTGGAACACATTGTCTCAATGGGGAGTGGGCAGGGGGATCGGGCAGGCAATGTGTATTTGTTGAATGTCAGCAAGACTGTTCAAACTCCTTGTGGGCTAGCTGACTAATGGGCACATTTTCCCTTACTGTCTGGGGTTTTCTCCTTTAGCCACTTGTAAGAGTTATTAACAAAACATCTTACCACTAGCTAAGCATAGAAATGATCATATTCTTTACCCTGCATTCAAAATGATCCCTGTTTTGAAATTTCTGTGCAATTGACATTTGATTTAAAGAAACAAAACAACTTTTTCTTTTAAGTACTATCCTCAAGTGTAATTACTATATTAACAACAACAAAAATAACTTGTATTTATTTCCTGAATTCAGAACCAAACCACACCCATTTTCAGGGCTTTACTTTTACACTCTTAACAAATCAAAATTTACTATTCCTTTCATAGAATGATTGCTATAGAACAAACCTCAAGGTTAAATTTAAGCTTTAAATATTTCTTTTGGTTTGTGGGGTTGTGCCTACATAACGTCAAGAAAATCCAGATAATTTGAATAATTTCATGGAAAAAAATCAGTTGAAACATTTTTGGGGTTAACATAGATAACAGCTAATTAATTATATTTTTCTGTTAAAAGTTAAGATATGTTGTTAACAAAGTAAAACAAATGAAAGATCCAAATGTACATAAACCAGTTTTAAGTCAAGCAAAGGCAGATATAATAATGTTTTCATAAATCAGACCTCGGGCTTCTTCTTCTTCCCTAATGCTACCTGTTTTCTGGCCAGTTCATTATTTTCAACAACTTCAGTTGAGTGTTAATGGGCATTCAATAGATATGAAAGAGGCAATGATCCCGTGGTGGCTGATTTACACTGCAACATGTCCCTAGGTTTAGAATGGTGCTGTTTTCTGGGCTTGCTCTGCTGCTGGTCAGTGGATGGTGCATCAGGAGCAAACTAAGGCCAAAATTAGATTTTAAGCTTGAGCAGTCTTTGTTATTTTCATATACAGTCATCCCTCGGTATCCCTAGGGAATAGGTTCCAGGAGCACCCCCCCTGGGGATACCAAATTCCATGCATGCTGAAGTCCTTTTTATAAAAAGGGGTAGTATAATAAATACAGATGGCAGTCTGTATTTGCGGGTTTCATTGCCACAGATAAGGAAGGCTATCTCTAAACCTTTCTCAGTTCTTCACTAGCCCTTCTTCCTTCTTCCACTCCGTAACTATGAACATCTATCTAAGACTCAGCCCTCAATTCTTATTCTTACTTTCTTATACTCTCTTCACCTGAGAATTCATTTATTCTATGGTGTCAACAAATTTTACTTTGCAAATAACAACTCTCTAGTTCCTATTGAGTCCTTTCTCTTAAGCTTTGGTCCTGCTAGCTGCCTAATAGAATTTCTGCTCTGTTTTAGTATTTTCTAAACCCCCAAATTAACATCCCCTTCCCAGCTCACTACTTCTATTAGTGGTGCCACCATTCCTAAGATAATGGTTAGATCGTCTGATTTCTAAAATAATAGACAAAAATGTATAATGATTCAAATTCAATTGAAGTTTTCTTTTTACAAAACAGTATAGGGTAGGAAACAAGTCTGCAGGGTAACCCTTCTCCAAGCTGTCATTCTGGAGCCCTGAGGCTTGTCTCCATTGCAGCCAAGTAAAAGAGAGGAAGAGAACGGAAGATTGCCTGCAGGGGGTTTTATGGATGAGGCCAAACTTGACCTTAAAGCATTTCATAATCTCTGATCTCTCAATTGCTAGAGCTCCGTGTGTCATGGCCACACCTAACTGCCAGGGAAACTGGGAAATGTAGTCTAGCAATTTTCCCAGGAAGAAAAAAGCAAATGGAGTTTGATGCGAAGCTATCAATCTCTGTCATAGCCATCTAAATTTAAAACTGTAGATTTCAACTTTGTTTCATTTCCCATATCAGGTCAAAGACCAAATCCTACCATCTTCTCATTTAAATCATCTCTTATTACATTATCCACATACTCCTAATACTATCTCATGGTCCAGGCTTCTATCACCTCGCATCTAGATTACTACATTCGTTTTCTAGGTGATCTCCACAACTACAGCCTCTTCCTCAATTCATCAAACAAACCCTTTTCATATGTGCTTTCCTTATGTACAAGTTTCATTGCTTTATATCATAGTTCAAACCCTTCAACAGCTCTCTTGTCTAACATATCAAATCTCATCTCTCCTGCTTACCTTTTAAGAACTGATGTAAGTTAGAAACTCCTCTTCCTACATCAGCCAATCTAGATCAACTGCTTTTATGTTTTCACAGGGTTTTTCTGTACCACTCAATTTAGATGTAATTTAAACTGTCTTGTGTTGTTTAATATTACTTCATGTGTTTTAGAGCTGTCTTCCCTACTATGTTGTAAGCTCCTTGAGGAAAAAAAAAATGGATGTCTGGTATTCTTTTGTTTTGTCCCCCAAATAGCCTAGCATGCTGCTCAGTGCATACAAGGTTGGTTTCCAGTGAATACTTGTTGATGACATGGCTAGCTCAAAGAAGGAGTTAATTATTATACTGAGTTTTATGAAATTTTACTCCCAAAATGTGCCAGTCATATTGGCAAATCTTTGTTACAAACTGCCGTTTATCCATGGAAATCTATGCTTAATTTTTTTTTTTTTTTTTCGGTATGCGGGCCTCACTGTTGTGGCTTCTCCCGTTGCGGAGCACAGGCTCCGGACACGCAGGCTCAGCGACCACAGCCCACGGGCCCAGCTGCTCCGCGGCACGCGGGATCCTCCCGGACAACCCGTGCCCCCTGCATCGGCAGGCGGACCCCCAACCTCTGCGCCACCAGGGAAGCCCCATGCTTAATTATTTTTATGCTTAATTTTAATTGATGACAAAGTCTCTCAACATAACCAGATGTAAACTGAAGACATTTTATAACCTTGGGGAAACTAATTTCAATTAAGTATTTCTTTCATCAGTTCAACCAACAGTTTAAATTCTGGTCCCTGTCCTGAAGAGGCTCACAGACTGGAAGGGAAGTAAGGATTCCTGCACTTTGTCGAGACAGAATTCTAAGGTGGCCCTCCCAATTCCTGCCCCTGGTGTACATGCTCTGTGTAATTCCTTCCCATAAGTGTGAGTGGGACCTGTAATATGATGGGATATCACTCCCATAATTATGTTACATTATATCACAAACAAATTGTATAGATATAACTAGAAGTCCTTAATCAATTGACTTTGAGTTAATCAAATGGAAGATTACCTTTGGTGGGTCTAACCTAGTCAAGTGAGCCCTTAAAACAGACAGGAAGCAGCTTTCCTGTGGGCCTGGAAAAAAGCAAAAACCATGCTGTGAACTGATTATGGAGGGGGCCACATGGCATGGACCTGAGGGCAGTCTCTAAGAGCTGAGGAGATCTCCAGTGAAGAGCCAGAAAGAAAGTGGAGACCTTAGTCCTACAACTGTAAGTAACTGAATTCTGCTAACAAACCGAATGAGCTTGAAATAGGATCCTGAGCTCCAGATGAGAATGTAGCCCTGCCTACACCTTGATTTTGGCCTTGAAACACTAAGCAGAGATTATGCCATGCTCAGGTCCAACCCATGGAAACTGTAAGATAATAAATGTGTGTTGTTTTAAGCCACAAAGTTTGTGGTTACAAATTTGTTACATAGCAATTGAAAATTAATACATACATTTCCTACAACATGCTGTATAATTACTGTGAAACACGGTTTTATATGAGTTTAATCATTTTGAGAGTCTATAAATTTTAATTTTTTAAGATTTGGATTAATTACAATACAGTCGTATATCAAACAAAAATACTTTTGGACTTGAAAATGCTAATGCTATTTATTTCCATTTTCCTGACCTTGAGTCAGTTAACATCTAACCCACAACAAGGAAGTGTAGATTGACATCACCTGGTCTATTTTCAAAGACTTGTACAGACGCCAGTTCCACCCCATTATCAGTGTTTTGCGCGTGGGTCACTCCTTCACTCTTACCTACTCTAGCGTGCATATTGAGCTGACTTAACATTATCTTCTGGGGAGTCCACTGGGTTAAATATTCCAAGAATCTTTGGAGGAGAGCCAAGTAGTCTTTTTGCTCTTTAAGAGGAAAGTGCTTTCAAGGAAGCTGCTGCTTAGCAAAGCCATTACTCTGTTGCAAAACAGGCATGTTTCCAAAGTACATTAACAATACTAATGAGAAAACTAGCCCTGGAGTGAAAAAAAGAGAAAATGAAGAATTCATTTCATCATAGGGAGCCCTGGAGTGCTAGTTGAGATATGTGACCTCTGCTGGCTGGCCCTGTAGAGCTCTCTAAGCTTCAGTTTTCTGATCAGTAAAACAGGAGCATCAACTAGATAATCTCTGAGTTCTCTTTCAACTTTGACGTCAATGATTCACCAATCCAATGACAAAATGGAGGGAAAAAGTGAGAGATCTTGGTGGGAAAGGTAGCATGCTTAATGTTGCGGGAGGATAGTGGTGAATGAATATATACTCTGAGGACCAGTTCCCGTGTGAAGACAGACTCTAGCTTGTCTTCAGCATATCAACAGCTCTCTGTCTTCCCACTGTTAAAATCCCATAATTTGAAATGCAGAATCCCCCTAGCCACTTCCTCTGGTCTTTTCCATTCTTAAATTCATTATTTCATTTAATAGTCTTTATGCTCCCTTCAAGTTGAATGGTTTTATATATATATATATATATTCTATACTGTCCCACCTGTGCTTGGCTTTTGTGGTACTCATAACTGGATTGCTTTACCTTCCCTTTTCACCTGACAAATCCTGGTCATCCCTTAAGGTCTAACTCAAAAATGACCTTCTCCATAAAGCTTTTCCTGCTTGTTGTGTTCTGTGTCCAGCTATGATTGAGCTTCGGCAACTCCCTTATAATCTACCCTCCTCTGAGCACAAATCTTCCTCTACCTTACATGTTAAGTGTGCATTGCTTGTTCCTCAGGCTGCAAACATAGAGATGTAGGAGGTCGAACTGAGTGGTTCCCGAATCCAGGTCATAACCTGAAGGATTGCTCATATTAGCTTGTTTACCTAACACCATCTTGTCTTCTTGTTCTTCTTTTTCTTGTTACTAGAATGCAGCAAAAGTAAAACTGTGGTTTTATGACAACACATAAGTTCTCAGGAGGCCTTCCTGAAGAATGGTCATCATGGTTATAAGATTCGGGAGACCAGATACTATAAAATTAGCCATGTACTTTCATAGGGGTTTTGCATGAGCCTGAATGTTGGCCAAGGTGTCAAAGGCTCAGAGAGCGTAACTGATTTGAGGAGAGTCACACATCCAGTTAGAGACTCAAACTCCTCACTCGTGACTCACAGTTCTGTAGGAGGTTTTTCTCCCCTCCTTTCCAACACAGGACACTGCTTCAGGGATGATACTGCTTTCAGGCCATCCATGAAAATTGCTCAGGGCTGCTATGATCCCCAAGGCAAAAGTATCTTCTGAATGAAGGGAGCACTTATTTATTTCTTTACAAGTTTTACTCTCAGATGGTGACTCCAGACTTATAGAATCTCAATAACTTTTTATTCCCGCTCAGCCCATGGCTGATTTGCAGTGGTTTTCCAGTTATAATTTCCAAGGTTGAAGACTTATAACTTTTCTGTTTCCCTTCTTTTTCAACTTGGAGCTGGAATCTAGAAAAAAATAGTTGTAAAAAAATAGTTGTAAGTAGTTAAGAGGAAATTGCAAAGACTTACAAACAGGAGGTTTAAAAAAGGGGAAAAAATCCTAAGGAAAGAAGAAAATCAGAGGAGTAAAAAGACAGGTGGAGAACACGGTCAGTACTACTCAAAATTACAGAAGTCACGTGCTGTACTAAGTACTTATCTGTGATGCTTCATTTCATTGTCATGGCAACCGAGAAAAATTAAATAATGTGCCCAAGATCCCACAGTTAATAAATTATGGAAACGAGCTTTGGATCAAAGACTGACTTCAAAACTCCTGTTCTTTGTACCACCCTTTGCTGGGGGGATGCTGGATAGCACAAAGGAAGGCTGAATATGCATCAAGTAGGGGCTGGTTGGGAGATGGAGGGAAAATGATGGGCACATCTTCCTAGTTTTGAAATTAAAACAGAATACCAGAGCTGGAAGGCACACTGAGACATCCTCTAATTTCCAGCTACTGTGACAGAAATCTAGAGAAAGACAACCAGTGGGCTTTAAGGAACTTAATTTATTATATGCTTCTTGGTTTCCACTTGCTTTGATTTTCCTGAGTATCAAATTAGGTATATTAGTCCAGAAGCTTTGTTTCAAGTGTTCTTCTTTTCCTTCCTCCCTTCCCTCCCTACCAAATATGACATTTTCACTTCTGAAAACCTAGGGTGGCCCATCCACCCTGCCTGGGCCCTTGAGGTCAGTGCTCTCAGACTAAGAGGTAATGGGGAAATGTCTCAGCAGAAAACAAGGAGTGGAATCCATCCCAGCCCCAATCACTTGGGTGATAACATCAGGTTTCTGATGTTTTTGTAACGCATATGCCACTACCTATCCCAGAACTTCTTAGCTACCTAAAATTTAACCTTATGTCTTTTGACTTGCTGGGATCAGAAAAATAAGGTGAAAGAAAAGAAAAAGGTAGTTTTTTTTTAGTTCATTCATTTATTCACTCAAAGCTCTGCTACACTGTGAGAGAAATATAGATGAAGTACGTACACAGTCTTTGCTTTTGTGTTTATTGGAGACACTGATCTAAAATTAGAGAATAATAAGACAGATTTAAGGCAGTGAAACGAAGATGAGAAAGTGTCTAAACACAGTGTAGAAAATAGGTGATAAGGATTATCACGAAGGGAATAGGGCAGAGTGGGCTGAATGAGAGGCAAAGAGGGGCAGTTGAAAGAGACAAGAACTTGGACACCAGGCCAGGGATGTCATGTGGGGTGTCCCTGGAGCCTCAGTGAAATTTGCCTGAGAACTGACTTCAATGCATGAAACAAGTGAATGATTAAGAGTTGGGATCCAGAGACAGAACCGAAGCCAGAAGAAGACAGGCATTCTACCTAGTTGTTAGAGAGGGCTGCATGGGAGGGAGTCACCATGGTGACGCCCCAATGGTGATGTTCCTTCTAAGAGGTCCCTGGTGCAGTGTTTAAGGTAGGCTCTGGAGTCAGACTGACTGGCTTTGAACCCTGGCTTCTGAATGACCTTGTGACAGTTACTTGACCTTCCTGTTTTACAACTTCCTCATCTTTAAAATGTCAATAATTATTATGGTCCCCACCTGAGGAATTGATTGAATGAATAATTGAGTTAACACAGGTAAAGTGCTATGAGTGGTTCCTAGCACTTGGTAAGTGATCAAAAATGTTAGTTTTCTTTTCTAGTTTTTGCTAGTTAAGGCCACCTCTCAAAATATATGGACGTAAATTTTGAGAATGATTTTCAAGTCTGTTCCTTATCAATGTCTTAGCCCACTCCGAACAGACAGCTGAAGAGAAGAAAAGAGAGGAAATAAAGCAAAAAGAAACTAGAGGGGACTAAAATAAGCCCCCATAGTCCTTTGAGAATCTCTTTGTGGGTCTAGTTTTAAAGAAGAGTACATGAAGATAATTTGAAGAATGGAGAATGTACATACTGACCATCTTTTTATATGAAATTTGTTGACTCCGTCAAGACACTTCTGGTGCCACCCTCCAGTTTTCCCTGATTTTCCTTATGAAGAATAAGAATTCTGTTCTGTCCTCTCCATCCCAGACTCTAAATGCTCTTTTTTTTTCTCATGAAAGCAAAACTCCTAGGCTACATCCCGTGTAACTTCAGCAATGCGAGCTTTTGTTCACAGTATTGGCAGTGTTTCTCCTCCGTTTGTCCCCCGCCTGTCTGCAGGTCTCAGAGCTGCTTTGCTGGCAGAGATTGCACAGAGTGGGTGGACTCAAGCCATAGGGCTTCTTTTATGAGCCAACTGCAGAGAAAGGAGTCTTTCACACTCCAGCCTCACACTCAGGTACTCCCTGGTGGGCTCCTCAGAAAACGTAGGACCTTGGGCCTCTTCCCCTGGAGTTGGCATTTGTTTTCTTATAGGGCATGCTCCTGGCAATGGGAGGAGGAAGAAGCAACCCAAGTCAGCAGCTCCCTCTGCAACCACTGCAGGTTGCTTTAGCGCTCCACCCATAGAAGTCAACTGGTTTGACCCACTCCTCTCTAAAGCCAGCCTGAGTTCTTTATTAGTGAGCCTGAAAAATGCTTCAATCATGGTACCATATGGTACCCAAACCAATTTGGATTGTCAGCTGAGGTCTACTCAATTCCAAGGGTTTGGTCTAACATCAGTGTTATTTCCCTTACTACCCATCCAGCCCTAAGAGATGATCTTGCTGAGATGATTTTGATGAGAGATAATATTTTCCTCTACACAGGACCACAATCACTATTTCTTTGCATCTTTATTAATTCATTCAACAAGCTTCTATTGAGTGCCTGCTGTGTGCACTAGATGTTGTAGGGAATACCAAAGAGAAATCCATTTCTATTCAAAAAATTATTAGTTGAGAATGTACAATGTACCAAGCACTATACAAGTCATCACTAAGATGAGGTACTTGTCTTTGAAGAACTTACAGTCATTGAGAGATGCTCAGAGTTGCACAGTGAGTACTGAGGTGAGGCAGGTGACCCAATGTCCTGACACACCTTTTTGCATTTTTGCTGCTTGAGCTATAAGCCGAATTTTGTTTGGTAGTCTATCCTCTCTTCTACAAGAGAAGTTGTCTATAGCATTAATATACCACCTATATGGGGCTGCTATCACAGAAGGAGAACGTTAAGAAAGGATGTAGGGGGGCTTCCCTGGTGGCACAGCGGTTGAGAGTCCGCCTGCCGATGCAGGGGACGCAGGTTCATGCCCCGGTCCGGGAAGATCCCACATGCCGTGGAGCGGCTGGGCCCGTGAGCCATGGCAGCTGAGCCTGCACGTCCAGAGCCTGTGCTCCGTGGGAGAGGCTACAACGGGAGAGGCTACAACAGTGAGAGGCCCGCGTACTGCAAAAAAAAAAAAAAAAAGAAAGGATGTAGGGAGAGTCATGATTTGGTTCTCTGCTATCTTGCTACCAAGAGTGGGCCATGAACCAGCAGCAATGACATCTTCTAGGAGCTTATTAGAAATGCAGGCCCTGCCTTAGACCTGATGGATTAGAATCTGCATTTTTAATAAGATTCACAGGTGATTTATGCCCATTAAAGTTGAGAAGCACTGTTCTGCTTGTTATTTATTCCTCAGGTATTTCAACAATGATGATGGACTCAATGAAAGACCACCACATTCATTTTTTCTTTAAATATTTATTGAGCGCCAACAACTCTGTACCTGCTAGTCACATAATCGTTTTGTAAAAAAGAGGTGTAGACAATTCCTTACACATGGGCTACTGAGTTTTGGGCCATTGTCACACTGACCTGAGGGCCACAGATGATAGGACAGGGTTTAAGCCAAAAATAATTTGTTGATGGGCTAGGGACCTTTGCTGCATCCTGGCAAGAAAACTTTCTACAATTGGACTGCTTTATATTCTATATAATTCTATATTATATATAACTAACCCAGTCAGAGGCGTTTCCTTAGGGAATTAAAAAAAAACTATATAAAATTGATATTCACCATAGGGAGAACTAGAGAGATACACAAAAAGAAGCAAGGGGAAACCATTGTAAAGAGTAAATAGGGAATATGAGAGAAACGTGCAGGGCAATACCACCACTTGTATGTGTTCATTTAGGAAGATGTTGAGAACTTCACATATATGACCTTTAATTCTTACTACACCACAGAAAGGCCAATGTTATTATTGTATTTTGTTTTTTTTCTTTTGCGGTATGCGGGCCTCTCACTGTTGTGGCCTCTCCCGTTGCGGAGCACAGGCTCCGGACGCGCAGGCTCAGCGGCCATGGCTCACGGGCCCAGCCGCTCCGCGGCATGTGGGCTCTTCCCGGACCGGGGCACGAACCCGCGTCCCCTGCATCGGCAGGTGGACTCTCACCTCTGCGCCACCAGGGAAGCCCATTATTGTATTTTTTAAATTGAGCAAGCTAAGGCTCAGTAAAAGGACGTAATTTACCTCCGATTACTCAACTGCAGAATATTAAAGTCAGAATTTTCACCCAGTTCTAATAGACTTCAAGCCCAGAGACACCAGTCTTTTCATATTTTTCCTTCAGCTTATTGCCTGTGTCTTTGCCCCAGTCTTCTCCTGGGCTATTTTGGGGCCACTTGTCCCAAGGCAAAGTGATGGACAAAACTCATCCTCAACAGCCACATAAAGGAAAAGGCTTAGTGTCCCCAGGGAGACTCAGGAGCAGGTTTTCTTCACACACATTCACATGAAGTCACTGTGGGAACCAGGAGATAAATCCTGGCTTGCCTTCTTTATTCAAGTCTTTCTGAGGAAGAGAGGGCTGAAATGGAAAAATAAATGATGATGTAAGTTAGCAGATACGAGATTTGGAAACTTTATGCAGGTGGTAGGATTTTAGCAGGGCCATAGAAGAAGGACTTTAGGTAGATGTTGAGGAGGAAGGGTCATTCTAGGTTGGGGTTACCGTGTGACAACAGACAGGAATGAGTCTGTTGAGGTGCATGAGGGAAAAGTGAATCATCTCTTCTCACTTCTCAAAAGAGCGTCTAATTCAGGCTCCGTGAATGCATGCCGTGGTCAGATATTTGCAAGGAATCTGCAGGTCCAGTAGGTACTGAAGACAGACTGCAAAGGGTCAGAGAGGAGAATCTAAACAATGAGGGAAAAGCCACGAATAAATGGACCTACTGGGGGTGGCCTGGAAGAAAGTGTAGATGAGTCAGACAAAGTGCCCAGTAATTGTGTCTACACTCAGAGGAGTGGGTGGACTGGGAAGTGGGTTAATCAAAGTCACCTTCCCCTCTCACCGCTGCTAGGGTGATAAGAGTTCTGAAACCAATTACTTTGTAAGTTTATTCTCGGAGTAGGTGGTGGTTCTACCCCCTGAGTTGTCTCGGAATCTGTAATTAAGAGACTGTAAGTGCTCAACAAATATCCATGTGCACCCCGACATTTCCTACCTTCTGTAGAAGCTACAAGGCGGCCAGTGCCTGGGTTTTGTCCAATGGGATGCAAGCAGATGTCAGGCACTTCTAGGCCTGGCCCTTAAAATCATCCCTCGCGTTCTTCAATTCTCTCGTTCTTCTTCAATGATTTGAAGGCCGCATGTCCCAGTGTAGCTACAAAATGGAGGAGGGCTGCTTATGGGTACTGAATTTGAAATATTCATTTAGAGCTGCTGAAAGTTTCACGTTTTTTGGTTATCATAGCCAAGTCCAGTTTATTCTATATTGTTTGTTTCACCCACTAGGCAGTAAATGTCAGTAGGGATGGTCCCCAATATATTCCCAGTGATTACCTAATACATAGTAGGTGTTCATAAATATTTTCTGAATGAATACATGAACCATTATATCAGTCACTGGGACCAAGTCGGTATGATTTTATAATCTTAATTTTCTAGTCTCCAAGAGCAGAGTGGTTGTTTGTTTGTTTTTTTCCTTTTTTTTTTTTCTCCTTTTCCTTCAAAGTTATCTTGAGGTCATCTTTTCCTGAAGTTACCTGAGTTTTTGAGATAAAGTTGAGAAAAGAGTGAAAGGTGTTAGAGTGATTTTTTCCACTGCCTCTGCCCCTGCTGGTGGTTGTTCTAGGGTCCATCCTCCCCTAGGGACATCCTTGCTAAAGGAACTAAATAGGTCAACTAAAAAGTCACTGCAGGGCTTCCCTGGTGGCGCAGTGGTTGAGAGTCCGCCTGCTGATTCAGGGGATGTGGGTTTGTGCCCCGGTCCGGGAAGATCTCACATGCCGCGGAGCAGCTGGGCCCGTGAGCCGTGGCCGCTGAGCCTGTGCATCCGGAGCCTGTGCTCTACAACGGAAGAGGCCACAACAGTGAGAGGCCTGTGTACCGCAAAAAAAAGTCACCGCAAAGCCTGCTGTAGTTCTGCCTTTTGCCCATTTAAAGACTACCCATTTAAATCCAGGAAAGTTTTTCAGAAGAGCATTGCAAATCTCTGCAGCCTACTCAACATCTTACTTGTCTAACACATCCACGCAATCATGTCAAAACCTCTGAGTTTGAAAGAGATCAGTTCTGTGTTGTACTGAATACTTCTGCTATAGCTTGATGTCCACAGGCTCTGATTTGTACTAGAAATGGTGTAGACTTACAGAGTACAGTCTGGATTCAGGGCAAAGGAAGAGGCTCCTGCTGGAGCCCTTCTATTTCCTTACATGCAAACTTTATCCACTTAGCTCCTCAATTGGAACAAGATGAGGATATGTTTGTTTTGCAATTAAGTGCTAAGTGAAACCTTTTAGAAGTGTAGACTTTGGGGACCAATGTTTCCTACCAGGTCTCTGCCCCCTCCAACCTTTCTGCTAAATATTGCTAACTCACATGCCTGCTGAGAGATCAGACCCCCATAAGGTCTATTTGGAATCAGTGGCCTAATTTTTTTGAAATTCAAACTGATAATATAATAAAAGCAACATGAATTTTTGTTTGTAGAAAAGTGTTTGGGGAGCCTGGGAGCATATCCATGATAAAACTGCATCACTCTCTAATTAATACCTGTCCCAATTTGAGTCCCAGCAGAGAACTGGTATATTTAGTCCAGAGAGAATTCATTTAACCAAAATTTGATCATTTATTCCAGAATCCATTCAGAGTGACCCCACAGTCTTAGAGATGTGTAAAGCTGTTTAACACTCATGGATAGTTAAGACATTGTCTCTCTGAAATATGAAGTTAATGCCTCGTTATTGGGGGAAAACTTTACAAAAAGCACTACCAAATGACGCCATCTGTGGCAGGAGGGTATTGAGAGAAGTGCTAGGTGTGGGGAGAACACCCAGATCTTCGTTGCCATTCTACTGCTAGCTGTGTGACCTTGGGCAGGTCTCACTCTTTTTTTTTTTGATTGTCTTTGTTTTTGTAAAAATGGTTGGTCCACTAAGTGATCTTTGGTTCTAACAATCTAAAGTTTTCCGGAAGGCTTAACACAAAATAAAGCAGTAATATATTTGCATAGCAGAATGGAAGCGGGGTTTCCACTGTGCTGGACCTCTGATTGGTCCATATTTGTGGAGTTCACTGTGTTTTAAAAATTCCTTTTCCTCCTTTGTCTCTCTTTCTCATTGTTCCACATTCGCACAGAGGAGGCCTGCTTGTCTGGCCCTCTTGCTTGTTCCATTCTGCTACTTTCCAGGGGTGTGCAGGGTGGAGAAATCAGGCACAAGGACTTGGGAATTAGGAGCACTAAAATAAAAGTGAGACCTCACAGCCTGCTTCCATCTGAAGCTATTCATGGTAGTGGGAATTGGGAAGAAGTGCTACTTGACCTCCCAACATCCACAGCATTGAATTTGGGAGCCAAACTTACTGGTTCATTGTGCACTCTCCCTCAGGACTCCAAGGGTGTGGGTGTCTCTGATTTTAAAGAGAAATGAGACATTTCTGAGTTCCCTGGCCTAGGACCATGTTAATTCTACCCACTCTCACCTTGATTTTTTTTTTTTTTTTTTTTTTTGGCCATGCCGTGCAGCATGTAGGATCTTAGTTCCCTGACCAGGGGACCAGGGATCAAACCCATGCCCCCTGCATTGGGAGTATGGAGTCTGGACCACTGGACCACCAGGGAAGTCCTCACCCTGATTTTTAAAAGTGAGTAATAGATATAGGTAGTCAGCCTGACTTAAATCAAACCTCCAGGGTTCTCCTCAACATGCCTTTAAAAACTAAAAAAGGAAGAAAACATAATCAATCCTCTCCCCCTTTCCTGGATGGTCTTAAGCCTTCAACCCTAAGTATGTCATCCATGGATAAACATTGGGACCCAAGGAAGGAGGGAAAAAAGTACACAGACCTGATTGGCTCTGAGTGCAGCTGCTGGAAACATGGGCATTTGGAGGAGCTGGTGGCATTCTGGGCTGGGCAGGTGTATTTCTCTGACCGCATCAGCCCGGAGAGTTCCATCTTTCATTTAAATCTACCTTCCATGGAAGAGTTCCACTCTTCCAGCCTCCTCACCCCATGCATGCTCGTCCCATCACCTGCTCCCTACCTAGAGCGTGAGCTGGCGCTTATGTTTCCCTTCCTTCCATTGAGAAGATTTGCCATAGAAATCATTTGAGCAGTTGGGAAACTCAGCCAAGTGGCACCACATGTGGCAGAATCTGTCCCTGTTTTTCTGCACAGTTGGGGTTTAAACTTTTTTTTTTTGGGGGGGGCGCTCATGCCCGGAGCTCATTTCCCTCCCTCACAGAGGAGTATTTGTCAAGGAGAAGCAAACAACCACTTAAATGGCCAACCAGATTCCAGCCTGTATTAATTCTATCGTTCAGAGGTTGAGGGTTTTTTCTTTGGCTTAAATATAGCATCATGAATGCACAGCTGCAGAGACTGTGCCAAACAGCTCAGCCGGCTGTACGCAGTGCCATCAACAGAAAACCGTTTTTCTTTTCTCCTGCTTGAGGTGTTATCACCAGGAGCCATGTGGATGCTCTCTGGGCCAACCAGCCATCTCTCCAGCACGTCCACAAAAGCAGCCGCAGTGGGTGGTGGGCTCTGCCTCGTGGAAAGCCTCCCAGGGGGAGGCTGGGATGGGGAAGGAGAGAGGAAAGGGAGATATAGGGAAGTCTATTCTGCTGATCACCTGACAGTAATTCTGAGAAATGAGATACTACGTTCCTGGGCCGGGGCTGTGATCAGAACATTGTACCTGAGATAGACATTGTTTCCACATTCTAATAAGAACTGTGGATAACGTATTTATGTCATTGACACCACTCTGTCTGGGAACAAGTTTCCAGCTGCCTCTGCTGTTCCCTTGGAGAAACTTGAACTCCATAAGGAGGTGGGGGACCAAGATCTGTGTCATAGACACTGCAAAATTATTATAGACATAATGAAATAATTTAAAAAACAATGCCAGGAAGTATACAGTTGTATCATGCCCATACTTGAAATTGTCCGTGGTTCCCTGTTGTATAAAGAGTGAATTTCCAATCTCATCACACTAGGATCTTCAGCAAGACCCCAGGCTTTCTTTGTAGCCTTATCTTCTACCTCTGTGACCTGGATGCTGTCCTCTGTCCACACGAAATTACCTACCACTCCCCAAACAAGGCAAACACTCGAATGCTTCTTTGTGTTTGCATGTGCTTCTTCCTCCACCAAGAATGCCCAAATCTTTCTCCTCCACTTGGTAGACGCCCACTGATCCTTCCCGTCAGGGCTGCGGTGTGTCTCCTCTTGTCCGGCCCTTGTTGATTTCCCCTGGCAGCTAGCATCTTGCTCCTCTGAGCCCCATGTACTTTGCATCTCTTGATTTCCCAGCACTCAGCACATCTCCACCTCAGCATTCTGCTGGTTTCTCTTCCAGGAGACTGTTAACTCTGCAGGGATCAAGGACCACCTTTGGGAATTCCCAGCATCTGGATCAGTGCTTGGTACGCAGTAGGTACTCCATGAATGTTTGTTAAGTTATTTGAAAAATATTTTAAAATTAAAAAAATGTACACATGCTCAGTGGAAAAAATTTAAACACAGAAGGTACAAAAGAAAAAGTTCCTTGTCATTCTCGTGCATTCACGCATTCATATACAGATACACACACACACACACACACACACACACTTATTTTGTTGTTGTGCTTGTTTTTAAGATAAGTGGTACAGAAAATGCACAGGAATGTTGCATGTTCAGGAAAATGTTCAGGAATGTTGTCTGGTAGTATTTCGGGTGCAGTGTGGACTGGAGGGGAAGAAAATAGAAAGAGGGAGAGAACAGAGATAGGGCATCTGGTGTTACTCAGTGGTGATGGGGAAGGGAAGGAGGAGGTAGTTAATTTTTGTTGGACACAATCTCTGTTCCCCACACTAGACACCTTACCCTCCTCATGTCACTTACTCCTTCCATGTCTTTGTTTTAACTTTATTTTTTAAATTTTTATTTATTTATTTTACTGGAGTATAGTTGATTTACAATGTTGTGTTAGTTTCTGCTGTACAGCAAAGTGAATCAGTTATACATATACACAGATCCACTCTTTTATAAAATATCCTTCCCATTTAGGTCACCACAGAGCACTGAATAGAGTTCCCTGAGCTATAGAGTAGGATCTCATTAGTTATCTATTTTATACATAGGAGTGTATATATGTCAATCCCAATCTCCCAATTCATCCCACGCCCCCTTCCCCCTTTGGCAACCATACATTTGTTCTCTATATCTGTGACTCTATTTCTGCTTTGCAAATAAGTTCATCTGTACCATTTTTCTAGATTCCACATATAAGCGATATGATACGATATTTGCTTTTCTTTTTCTGACTTACTTCACTCTGTATGACAATCTCTAGGTCCATCCACGTCTCTGTAAATGGCATTATTTCGTTCTCAGCCAGGTCTTTGTGTGTGTGTGTGTGTGTGTGTGTGTGTGTGTGTGTGTGTGTGTGCGGTACGCGGGCCTCTCACTGTTGTAGCCTCTCCCGTTGCGGAGCACAGGCTCCAGACGCGCACAGCTCAGAGGCCATGGCTCATGGGCCCAGCCGCTCCGCGGCATGTGAGATCTTCCCGGACCGGGGCACGAACCCGTGTTCCCTGCATCGGCAGGCGGACTCTCAACCACTGCGCCAGGGAAGCCCTCAGCCAGGTCTTAAGATGAAGATGCAGAGGAGGCTCAGAGTACCATGCATATGGCCTGAAGTCCATAGTTTTGAATGTGAACCCACATCTGTTTAGCTTGGGAACGTTTGGCCTTCTCACTGCACCTCACTGCTCCCCAGCCTGGCGAGGGGATCCGTGGGAAGTGGCTGAAGAGAATAAGGGAGAGATGAGGGAGATGCTGTGGAGGACGGATCCTGGGGAGAGGGGGACTGCGAATGTGAATAGGACTCGTAAAAGCCGGATTTAGAGTGGCTCAAGGGCTCATGAATGGACCCACAGGGGACTCTTTGACTTTTGAAAGCAATGACTTCTGGATGGAGCTTTACTGAAAGAGGAAAGATCAAATTCCCTAAGCTATATCTAACATGTCCCTGTGCCCCTTCCCACCCACCCCGCATTGTACTGAATTTTCCTCTTTTTGAGGTTCTCTATGAAAAATCCCCATTTCTATTGCCACACACTGAAACTGAACATTTGCTCTAACAACAGGCCCTTTGGAACTGTTTGTCAAAATGTCTCCTTTCAGTGACTGGAGTTATGTCAGTCATCTGGGAAAAAGTATGAGAGTGATAGGGTCATGGACACTCGTTGAGAAGGAGGAAATACTTGGGACTTCCCTCCCCCGTCCCTGAATCTAGACCCCATCACAAGAACAACCGAGCAGAGGGTCATCTCCAGCACTGCGTTCCCTTGAACTTCTTTGTTCCACTTCCCTTGCATCTAGCACTCACGCCTCTAGAGGGCACTGTTTGCCTTGAAATGAAGTTGTTCAAGTTTCCATCACCTTTCTCTCTGGGGTCTATTGTTTTTGCTATACGTACTCCGTTTTCTTCAAGAAGGGTTTTCTTCCCTTTTGTGCCTGTGTATTTCTGTAAGCGCCCGTTTCTCCTTTAGAAGTGAATTTAGCACGTATGAACATGGCAGATAATTACTCTGACCAAAGCCTGTCATTGTCTAGGCAGGTCTTTTGAAAGCTTTCTTCCCCCCATATATTCTTCCAGTGCCCCTCCGTCTGACCCGCAGTGCACCTCCCCCAACCCCAATTATTTCAGCCTGGGGGTCACCGTCACAGCTCTGCCAATGCATCTCAATCCTGCCTCACAGCTGCCTGGGCCGGTTCAGCCAGGGCTCCCCACTCAGGGCAACTGAGCCTTGATTTATTACCTCGCTTTACACTGGTCCTGGTCTCTCCGCCGGCGAGACTGCTGATCATGCTACAATTTCAAATTGGTTCTGCACTGCAAACCAATGCCTGGGAGGGGCGATAATTTGGCCCTCAAACCCATTTCAACTGTGACCTCCCGCACTCAGGGGTGGACCTCTGCTCTGTGGACATGAAGGGCACCTGGCTGCCCCCTTTATGTTGAGAAGGTGGCTGGATGAATATTGCTTCTGTTTGCCTCTGCCTGAAATGCAGACACACACACACACACACACACACAGGGTCTCAGCTATTATGTCTGTGTGATGCACAGACACTTCAAGAGTTCTGAGCAGGGCTGAGTGCCAGGCTGGCTTGGGCTTCCCTATTCTTTCTTCATTCTGTCCCAAGGGCCGGACAGTTTCACGTTTCATGCTGCACACATGAGGGATAGATGCATGTCTCAGGAGTGGAAATTAATGTCAGTGAACCTTGGGAAGGGAGAGACCCAGGACTGGAGAGCTGGATGGATAGAAGTTTCTGGGTAGGAGGATTGGGTGTTCCTTGGAGGCAGAGGGCATCTGTAGATGGCTTTAGGAGGGGCTGGGGATGACATTTCCTGGTGTAAAACCAACCAACAAAGATCTCTTCATTGTAATTCAGCGGATGGAGACACATTCATTGGGTCATTACCGCACAGCTGTATTATTTTTCATGAACAAGTCATTTAGAATTGTTCATTTGAAAATGTTTGTAAAGTTTCTTGCTTGTTTGCATAGGGCTCTCTCACTAACATAACCCTAGAGTATGTGTCCCCCCTACCCCCTGCCTCAGCAAGTACTTGATCACGATGCATGTGTGTGAAGTGAAGCAGGTAATGGGGCTGAGCCAGACTGAATGCATATGGGGTCAAATGAAGTAACACATGTGGACATGATCTGAAAATTATAAATCCCTGATATTGCCATTAAAATCCAGAAGCTGATTTATTTTGGGTCAGGGCGGTAGACACACATCTTTGCCCAACTCTGAGTCTGTTCCATCAGTACATATTTGTGGAGTGTGGCAGAGAGATCAGGGAATGCTTTAGTGCCCCGTTTTCCTATCCATGGCCACTACATTGTCTAGAGCCCGGCATGGTGACCATCACGTAAGAGGCTGTCAGAGTCTGCTGAGTGCATATACTCTCAGAAAACTTCTCATCCCTCTCTTAGACACATCATAGTAAATGGAGTCTCCTTTTCCCTCTAATCTTCACTATGACATCAGGAAATAATAACTAAGCAAAGTGGTTTCACCCAGCCATTACACATTCTCTCTCTCTGTGTCTGTGTGTCTGTGTCTGTGTGTGTGTGTGTGTGTGTGTGTGTGTGTGTGTGTGTGTGTGTGTGTAGATAAGGCAGAAATATTCTCTGGCCTTAAGCCAACCTCTATCTTGGATTTGTGCTGTGTCTTTGGCAACACTTAAATGTGTTTCCATCTGTAGAAGGAACAGAGATCACATCTCTTGAATTTTTTTTATTAACGAGACTTGAATTTGCAGGACATTGAATAATTAATACCTCATATCAGGAAGAGTTAGATTTAGTCTCAGATCTTTCCCTAGAAAGTCTGTCTCTCTTGATCCTTATAACAATGAAAAAAACAAAAACAAAATAAAAAATGATACAGGCAGTGGAGGGTGATATAGGTTCCACAGAAGACAGTCAGATTATATTCCCTAAATTTTCGCATTTAAATGCTGGTACTTATGCTATCACATCTGTCCGGGACACCATTATCTCATTCTCTGTTAAGAGAAATCCTTTTATATGTCACCTTTTCCAAGAATCCAGACTTGACTCTACATCTCTTCTTCTCACTAAACTCTTGCTTTTGGTTTCTGCCTGTGTTATGAAGTTTATCATATACTGTCTAGGTTTGCAGTGTTTTAGGCACATACCGTACGTCCCCTGGTAGATTGTAATTTTCTTTGGGGTCATAAACATACTTCCCCAAATAGAAAATACTTTGTTCATCTTTCTATCCTCATTTTTGTACCTCACACACTGGAACTGCTCAATTAAACCCTGTTGAATAAATAAATTAGTGAAAGGGTAGAGATGCAAGATCAGGTTATGAATGACCACAGACAGCCTTCTTCCTGAGCTGATCAGTAAATTTAGATAGAATGCTTAGCTGAGCACCAGGCAGAATGGAACCTGAGTATTACCTTCAGCTGCTCAATGCTCAGTGTAAGAGATGAACTTGCCATGCTCCTTCTTTTTTTTTTTTTTAACATCTTTATTGGAGTATAATTGCTTTACAGTGGTGTGTTAGTTTCTGCTTCATAACAAAGTGAATCAGTTATACACATACATATGTTCCCACATGTCTTCCCTCTTGTGTCTCCCTTGCTCCCTCCCTTCCTATCCCACCCCTCTAGGTGGTCACAAAGCACCGAGCTGATCTCCCTGTGCTATGCGGCTGCTTCCCGCTAGCTATCTATTTTACGTTTGCTAGTGCATATATGTCCATGTCACTCTCTCACTTTGTCACAGCTTACCCTTCCCGCTCCCCATATCCTCAAGTCCATTCTCTAGTAGTTCTGTTTCTTTATTCCCGTCTTACCCCTAGGTTCTTCGTGACCATTTTTTTGCTTTTTAGATTCCATATATATGTGTTAGCATACGGTATTTGTTTTTCTCTATCCGACTTACTTCACTGTGTATGGCAGAGTCTAGGTCCATCCACCTCACTACAAATAATTTCATTTCCTTTTGTGGCTGCCGTGCTCCTTTCTAAGGCTAAAGTCTCCACTTGTGAACTGTATTCTAACCCTCCTTGTTAATTAAGAAAATCGCTCCAGCAATTCTCTCTTTTCGCTCCTGCATCATCAAAATTATCCCTCTCTATCAGATGATTCCCATTCACATATAAACATGCTCTAATTTCCACCACATTTTTTAAAAAGAAAAAAACAAAAGTCCTCTTGGCCTTACATCCTTCTGCGGTCACTCTCTCATATCTCCGTTGCCCATTACAATAAAACTTCTTGGAATTCTTGTCCCTACTTCCTATCATCAGTATCCTATGTTCCTTTTGCATGTGCTCTGGTCAGCCTTTTGCCTTCACTTCTTTACCAAAGTGTTCTTTCTAAGGTCACCCATGACCTCCCTGATGTGAAGCCCAGTGGTTCATTCCTGGTCCTGGTCTATCTTTCCTATCAGCAGCATTTAATATCCATGATTCCTCTCCTCTCACCTGGCTTCCAGAGTGCGACACTCTCCTAGCTTACTTCCTAATTGGCCAGCAGTTCCTTGTCCTGCCCTTTTGCTGGTTCTTCCTCACGGTCCTGCAACTCTAGAGTAACTGACATGATGCTCAAACCTCTTCTCTTTTCTATCTCTATTCACTTCCTACATGAAGTCCTCCAGTCTCATGACTTTAAATATAGTCTATATACTATGGGCTACCAAATAGACACCTCTAATATGGACCTCTTCCTTGGGTCTAGCTGCCCATTCAGCATTTAATCTTGGACGTCCACAGGGCATCCTCATTTTAACATGCCTCAGTTCTCAACCCTGACCTGATCGTCCCTTCACACTTGTTTCCTCCCCTCCCCACAAGGGATTCTCCTCAACTTAGTAAATGGTAATTTTATTCTTACATTTTCTCAGATAAAAAACTTAGTGTCATCATTGAAGCTCTTCCTTTCATATTCCATAACCAATTAATCATCCAATCCTACCAGCTCTACCTTCAACCTACACCCTGATTTCCACCATTGCTCATCACCTTTATCTCTACGTTTCTGGTTTAAGGTGGCCATCATCTGTGGCGTCACCTCACTGCCTTCACTCTTCTCCCCCACCCTCTGTACTCTAGTCTCAAGCAAGCCACCAGGAGAATCCTTTGATTTTTATTTTCATAGTTTAATTTTTACTTTTTATATAGCAAAATTAAGCTATGAGATGAATGTACAAAATTAAGCAGTATATTAACCCTTAACCGATAGTGAAAATCGTTAGTCAAGATTCTAGTTCTTAGATAATAACACTAATAACTCTATAGCATTAACACTTGGCTATTATCAGGTTACAATTTTCTTTTTTTTTTTTTGCTTTCCCTCTAGGAGAATCCTTTTAAAATCACAAATAAGATCATATAACTACCCTGGCTATGGCTTTCCGTCTCAGAATAAAAGCTAAAGTTCTTATAATAGCCTACCAAATGGTAAGCCACACTGGCCTTTTTATGGTTCCCCCAGAGGGTCAGCACAGCCCTGCCTCAGGGCTTTTGTCCTTGCTGCTCCCTCTGCATGGAATGTTTCTCCACCGAGTTTCCCTGTGGTTCACACTTTCACTTCTGTCAAGTCTCTTTTCAGAAGTCGTCTTATCAAGGACACTATTTCTAACCAACCTATTGAAAAGCATTTCTTACTCCTCTTTCCCTTTTCCTTTCTCTCCACTAACATATATCACCATCTGACATGCTATACATATATATACATATATTATTTTTTTCTCTTAAACGTCTGTCTTTGTCTCTCTTTTTTTAAAGTATATTTATTTATTTACTTTGGCTGCGTTGGGCCTTCGTTGCTGCACGTGGGCTTTCTCGGGTTGCAGCGAACGAGGGTTACTCTTTGTTGCAGTGATTAGGCTTGCCATTGCGGTGGCTTCTCTTGTTGCGGATCACGGGCTCTAGGCACGCAGGCTTCAGGAGTTGCAGCATGCAGGATCAGTAGTTGTGGCATATGAGCTTAGTTGCTCCATGGCATGTGGGACCTTCCCAGACGAGGGCTTGAATCCGTGTCCCCTGCATTGGCAGGAAGATTCTTTTTGTTTGTTTGTTTGTTTAACATCTTTATTGGAGTATAATTGCTTTACAATGGTGTGTTAGTTTCTGCTTTATAACCAAGTGAATCAGCTATACATATATATATATATATCCCCATATCTCCTCCCTCTTGCATCTCCCTCCCACCCTCCCTATCCCACCCCTCTAGGTGGTCACAAAGCACCGAGCTGATCTCCCTGTGCTATGCGGCTGCTTCCCACTAGCTATCTATTTTACATTTGGTAGTGTATATATGTACATGCCACTCTCACTTCGTCCCGGCTTACCCTTCCCCCTCCCCATGTCCTCAAGTCCATTCTCTACATGGCAGGCAGATTCTTAACCACTGCGCCACCAGGGAAGCTCCATACTACATATTTTATGTAGTCAATATTTCCTGTCTGTTTGCTCATCACTAGATACTAAATCTCATAAGAGTGAAATTGTTGTCTGCTTTTTTTTCACTGCTGAATCCTTTCCTAGAATCAGTGTCTGCCACAAAGACGGTGCTCAATAAATATTTGCTGTTCTTCTGTAAGCAAAGCAATAATATTAACCAACGGCTGCAATCTTTAAGACTTGTGTTTTTCTCTAGGGCTGTGAGTGGCCATGCTAGTGAAGGGAGGGTGATCTTGAAAAGTTGACAATGGGTTATGAGAGAGGAATTAAGGGCAATCACAAAAAAGAATCAGCAGTTTCTAAAGTAATATAAAGTACTATAGAGTATATATAAAGAATATAAAGGAATACAAAGTGATATAAAGAATTCTTTTTTCAAGGCTTGGTATCTCACTTTTTCCTTGTCTGCTCTTCTCTCAATACTGTGCCCAATACTGGGGGCCCATCTTCAATCTCCAAATGATACAATTTAGCCAGTGTATGGGATTTGGGAACTAGTGGGAGCAATTTGTTTTCTTAAGATGATTAACACACGCAGACATTAGAGCAAATGTTACTCATTTGTACGTTATTTATTTTAAATTTTGAGGGCTTGTGGGGTATCTTGCTTGGCACTCTGGTTAGCAGTGTGATGGACAGAGACAATACAGACCCTGCTGTCTGTATCTTTCACACTGTCAGCTAATCCCCATGAGGAAGTAGTGGAAGGGGGGCAGGTCCAAGGTCTGTGGGCATTTGGGTGTGTGAGACAAGAAAATGAGGGTGGGAAGGAGACCAATGCTCATAGGAGCGAAGCAGAATCCTGAAATCCCTTACCTTTCAAGGCCTTGGGGTTTTGCCAAAATGTAGGTTTTGTGGGGGAATAGGCAGCTCTTAACCTAGAAAGACATGTTGTTGAAATTAGAGAAAAAAGACAAACTTATGAGGAAAGCTACTGGATGGAAGGCTGGAATGGTTTCTGTGGGGAGTGGTGAGCCCCCGTGTGTGCCCACATCCATGCTGGCCTTCATTTATCAGAGTAGTACGCACATGGCCACATGGCCAGAGTGTTCTAACAAACTGCACCAGATGTTACTAATAAAGGCGGACCCTCCTCTATACATACCAGCATTGGCACAACATTTTCTATGTTCCCAGCTCTTGTGGAGGCGTTGTTGACAGTTTGATGGCCTGAGGACTCACTGTGGGTTTGACTGTGTTTCAATCATGGAAACCCCAAACTGAAAGGTAGGCAGAGCATTAATAAGAGTTAACTATCTGTCTGGACTGAATAATACAATATTGGTGCCTCAGGTAGGACATCCCAAGAAAAATCATTTTACATGAGAAAAGTCCCAGAGGCAGAGGTATAAAGCTTCCTGTGTTATTTCAGGTTCAGAATATATGAGATGTAGATCATACATTCTCTAGTGCAGATTAACTATGAGGGAGGGAAGTCAGGGAGGGTGGGGGGAAAGTCAATGATAAAACCAATGTGGACTAGGCCATCTCCAAGAACACTTGGCACTTGTACATATTAACTGTCATTGCAGTAATAATGATGAAATAACAGTAGCCATTCATTTAGTGACTATGTTTTGCTGAGTGCCTTCTCTCTCGTACACCATATATATATGTGTATATATATACGTATATGCATATGTATATAATATACCCATAAATACATATTGACAATTTTTCCTCTTGGAAAAATATGTGACAGATATTAGAAGCCCCTCCATTTGCCTTACAACGTTCATTTCTGGGACTTCCTTGGTAGCTCAGTGGTTAAGAATCTGCCTGCCAATGCAGAAGACAGGGGTTTGATCCCTGGACCAGGAAGATCCCACATGCTGTGGAGCAACGAAGCCCGTGCGCCACAACTACTGAGCCTGCACGCTAGAGCCCATGAACCATAACTACTGAGCCCACGTGCCACTACTACTGAAGCCCGCGAGCCTAGAGCCTGTGCTCTGAAACAAGAGAAGCCACTGCAATGAGAGGCCTGCACACTGCAACGAAGAGTAGCCCCTGCTCGCCACAACTAGAGAAAGCCCACACGCAGCAATGAAGACCCAACGCAGCCAAGAAAAACAAAAAAACAAAAAAAGCATTCATTGCTTTCCTCTAGGTTTTCCTTCCCTCTTTTTCCCTACCCCAAAATCCTCTTCAGATTTTGATCACCCTCCTTTCCCATCCCTACCAGGTTACAGCCTCATTCTGGCTGAGCGCCTTGTGGTCAGAACTATGGCGCCATCATGTCTCATATCAACCAGAAGGGTGACAATAGCGAGTTTAAACCTTTAGATTCTTCTGTCCTCTGTAGGATTGAGCTTGGGACTTGCAAGTCCTCAGCATGGAGTAGTTGTAAAACCAAAACCAAAAGCCAAGAACAGAACTTTCTTCTGCTAATATTACTAACTCTGAGGGTATAACTTGCTACCAGAGGTAAGAGGGGAAAAGGAGTGAGGGGGCTAATAGGTCTTGCTTGGAGCACATTATTTTCTTTATTTTATACATGAGAAAGCACATTTCAGAATAGTTAAATTGGGGACTCATAAGTGGGGGAAATGTGTTTTGAATTTAGAGCTCTTGGATTAAAAGTTCAGAGATCATATGCCATGTACTTTCCCTTGGCTTCTATTTCCAGTTTTCATCTCAGAGGTCTTTCAAAATTCTGTGTGAATGAACCAGTCTGACCCTTCTACTACCACTGTCTCTGCAGGTCCCAGATGCTTAAGTTGTTGCTAAATGGATGGGGGGGTGGTGAGAAAAGGCAGCTCTGTGTGGGGTGAGGGGAACCACATAGAGCACAGGGAGACACAAGTCTATCTATAACGTAGCGGGAAGAAAAACAAGACCTATAAACTGAGAAGGTGATTGCATCAGCTCTTTCTAGCTAGAGCTAGGTTAGGTTTTCCCAGCAGAGACCTTAGGTCCCATTTCATGATTCCCGGCACTGCCCCAGCAAAGCGTGTGGTTAGGCCACCAGCTGGAGAAGACAGCAGACCTTGTCTCAGGCAATGGGCTGTCCTATGGGACCTGGGCTCTGCCCTCCTCTTCTTTGCTCCTGGGAGACTGGGTGGCTGTCCCTACAGTAATGATCTTCTCACACCCACATCCCCTCCTTTCCAACTCATCCTTCCTTCCCTTCATCTGCCTCCAAAATCCCCCTGCCCTGGTGTGGGAATTAATAAAAGACCCCAAACTTCTGGGCAAAGATACCTCACTCCACTCTTCTTCTGCTCCGCCACTAACATTCCATGGTTGTGAGCAGAAGGGAACCGTCTGCATCTCACCACTCTATGGAATGAGGATTGGAGGCCAATTTGGAGAGGATGTTGGAGCCCACAGGGAAAATATCCATAAACCTCAGGGCAATTGTGCATCAATTGTGTTCTTTTCATTGGGAACACATACAATTCTTTATCCTCGCTTGTGCTCCAGTTTTCCTCTTAAGTTGTCTACTAATCAATGGAATTGCCATGACAAGGATACAGAGTGCATTTGATACTTCCAGGTCCGCTATTTGGACAACTAACAGCTGATGCAAAGGCACAACTTATCAGTTACTAGGCTGCCTCATGTCTGTAAAAGAAAGATATGAAATGAAGACACAAAACCAACCGAGACCCTTGAGAATTGTCAGGAGACAGAGGAAGAGGAGGAACTGAGCGCTTAGAGTAGAAAATAAACTACGTACTGAAGAACTCAAATGAAAAATCAGTATCCAGCCGGTGATGTGGATAATGTGCGGCCTGCTTTTGTATTCACAGCCTTTTATAACAGAGTCCATATTAACTTATATTTACCGTCTAAGATCTATTGTGCTGATCAGGGCAGTGGGTCAAAGGAAGAATCTTTAAAAGCCTGGAGGTTAAAATTCTTTACCTCATAAAACACTAAATCAGAGAAAAAAAAGAGGGAAGAAAATAGAATTAGTAAGGGAGGGCTGGAATAGTGCAAGGAAGTTTGGGGGGAAATTTAAGAGAATAATTAGAGGGTGGGTAGCAGTAGCAGAATAAGTTGCCCTAGATAACAGCCCTGCTGGATGCAAAGAAGAGAAAAATGAGTGAAGAGAATCTTCAGGATGCTGGTCGAGAAGCACACAGTGGAATTGTCCCTTTGGGGCTTCTTTAAGAATCTTAAAACCATTGCTTTTCAAGGTCCTTTTATTATTATTATTATCATCATTGTTGCTGTTGTTATGTGACCCTATGTGAAGATTGGCATGAGGGAATCGACTTTATTTGGCTACCTACACTTAAAGAACTTCACGAGTGGTAGACGGCTCATATGATATTCAAAACCACAAATCCCTTTGGTTTCATTACCACGTGTCTAGTTTTCAGCAAAAAAAATCAAACGTATATATTTTAAGCTTTGCTTCAAAGTGTTCTTTGTAAGTCTTCACAATAGTGATTTCATTAAGATAGTTACTTTATAAAGCATTGCAGATGTCATAATTGTTAACATAATTCACCAGACTCTAGTTAATGGGCACAGTTCACTGAGCTCATTTTATATGGGAAAGGAAATGCCCAAACTGAGTAAAGTAATCCCATCACAGCCTAGCAGAACAAAGGAGATGCTGTTTTCCAGACACTTCAATCAGGCAAAAAAAGAAGAGATACAGAGTTTCTCTCCTCCAGCTGAAGTGCTCCATCAGTAGAAATATTCTGATCAATAAAAATGAGACAGTCAAGACCTAGTGACACTCAAGAGATTCCACAACTGGTAACGCAGTAATGCTTCACCTTCTTCAGCTCTGAAGTCGGAGGATTTTTGTTATTTAATTTTTAAGTATCAAACTTGTGTTTTTTCGGCAGCAGCATCTTCACTCTGAAATAAGCTGTCTTCTTCACAATGTGATCTTTTACATCGTCGAGCTCAATTTTAATACTAGGTGCACACCACGTGACCTTTCTGAAAACTGCTTTTCTTCACAAGTTATGAAGAAGTTCAAGGAGGCATGGTTAAGGCAGAACGGTGGTAGTAAATACTACACAATCTTTGGTCGTATTGCAACCTTTGTTTCCAATTTAGTGATCCTGCTGTCATGGAGTCAGATAGCGACAATGACAACTACATTAGGATTTATTTTTAAACTGGGATTTAGAAGCAACCGAGCTTCCAGATTTGAACTCCTTGGCAGCAAGATCCAACTTCCTCCTTCTCACACTGGCCCCTACTTGCCAAAGGGTTAAACAGCTAGCACAAATGGTACTGTACCATACTGCCCTTCCGATTGCAGCATTTGGCAGAACTGAAAGGAAAGGAAGTTGTGTTACACATTGAAGGGATGGCGCAAAACACAAGAAGACACCAGGAGAAGATGAAAACGTCACGTGAGGGCTTCGGAGCCCTGTCCGCATCCTTCATCACATCATCATGGTACTCGCCAGGCTGGCTTGAATCCCTCTCCAGGAACCACATTTTGCTTCTTTCTCCTCCTCTTGCTTCTGTTTGTCACTGCGAGGCACCGTCAATGAATTGGTCATTTTTTAAAGTCATCAATTTCCAAAGAAAAACACACCTTTGTATCTAAGGATTCCCAAAACCTGCATGATGTAGTGGCTTTTCATATTGTGTACTTTTATCTTTTAGTAACTTTTCAAAACAATTGAAGTCATCTCTTGAAAATGGGCTCAGAGCATGGATTCTATAAGCTCTATTTATTAACACCAAATGTTTCTTTGGCTAATTTGAGGTCTGACTCTTCCTGTCATTTGTTTAGCCTAGCCCCAGTTTATCTTTTAATTGTTCTCTGGTGTTAGAGCTGTAGGTTCTTCTAAACTCTTTTTATTTTTTCCTGTTGCTGTCCTTTCTTTTCGATTTTTTTTTCTCTTTTTTCTTTTCTGAAAAGTTTATTTCTGGTTTTATTTCTTTTTCTTTCCTTTCCCATCGTCACTGTCACCCCATTTATCCTTGATAGCCATACACCTGCCTTCCCAGCTGTACCCACCAGGGTACTGCCGGCCCCCACCATCCACATAGGACTCCATGTAAAGCATGTCTGCAACCAAACTGGAGGTTCCAACGTCCCCCTCCAACTCAGGATGCCAACTGCGAGCCCATGTTTTTACCTGTACTTCTGATGGACTGGCTATAAATCAGAGGTTCCCATGACCCCTTCCTTGGGTTCGATTAATTTGCTAGAGTGACTCACAGAACTCGGGAAACTTGTTTACTCACTAAATTACCAGTTTATTACAGAGGGTTTTTATAGTGGCTTCATTATGTAGGCACAGTGGGTAAAATCATTGGCCAGTGGTGATAGAACTTAATCTCCAGCCCCTCTCCCCTCCTCAGAGGTTGGGGTGTTAGTGGAGTGGATGGAATGGGCCTGAAAGTTCCAAACCTCTAATCACAAGTTTTGCTCCACTGGTGACCAGGCTGCATCCTTAGATACAGTCCAAAAGTCACCTCATTAACGTAACAAAAGACACCTTTAGCTCAACATTTACGAGACTGCAAGCATTTTAGGAGCTCTGTGCCAGAAATGAGGATGAAAACCAAATACATATTTCTTATTATAAGTCTATATCACAGGCTGAAACTGAAGAGGGTCTTGGCCAGCCAGGCCTCTTGGCACCTGTACCAATGGCAGGTCATGCTCAGGATCATTCATGGAGCAAAGTAGCTGGTAGAAAAGCAAGCAGGAAAGACAAGGCTGAACTATGCAATATATCTAATGTCACAGTGGGGTTTACATTTGGCAGAGTTCTAAGAGACATAAATCCCAAGGGAGAAGGAAGGAAGGTAGATGAAAGGATAGTCAGGAACAGAAGGGAGACTTGGGCAATAGAACATTCTGAGTGCCAGTACAGCAAGACCTCTGGTTGAAGCAGAAACCCATCCCAGAGCCTGAAGATCCCTGGGTCCCTGGGAAAGAACAAGAATTTTTGTTAAAGGATACCTGGTGATAAGATGAATGAGGGGGTGATTCATTTGAACTCCCATCAACAGGCATTTTTTGAGTTCTTCCCTGTTTGAAGACCACACTTATAACAAAATGACATATATGTAACCCTTTGACACTTATAACAAAATGACATAACAAGATGACTCCTGTATGAGCCATGTTCTTAAAGAGGCTGTAGTATAGGAGGAGAACCAGGAACCCTACAAGAATTAAGTCAGACTACGATCAGTGTTGAAATAAAAGTGACACACATGACCAAGTACTAGGTGATAACAAAGAAATGTGTTATTTCTGAGGAAAGCACAGACTTCTGGTCGACAGGTAAAGATCAAATGACCCTGCATTCACAATAGCCATTACTCTGGCAAAACCTATTTTGAAAGAAAGGTCAAGACTTAAGAAAAGGCAGTATTCACTGAACGTGGAAACAGATGTAATTCCTTCCCAATAGCTGCTACCCTTGCTGGTTGCCTCTGCCACACACACACACACACACACACACACACACGCACGCACGCAGCTCTCTTAATCTATCATACGGGTTTACAAAATCTGCCAGGCAGTTTTCTGAGTGCCTAGTATGTGGAGGCATGTGATGGGAAGGATAAGCAGTGGAAAGAAGGCAAAGAATAAATGCCCCAGAGTCTGACCACAATCCAAAAGAAGCAGATGCCTGAGAGAGAGAGACAGAGACTAGGTCAAGGGGTCTAAGCTACAGAGGCAGCATTTGTGCTCTCGCTGACTGCGCACGCCTGTAAAATGTTTCATGATCACCCTTCTGGGTTTGGAGCTGAATGTCTTGTTTGAAAATGGGAAGAAGGGTGAAGAGAGGACTGATAATAGTCTGCTCTCCTACTTGGAAGATCTGTGGGTTCCTGAAGCTAAGAGGGAATTAAAAATGTAAATTAGACTACAGAGTCATTTATCTCAAGCTGTGAGGAGTGCAACTCTGGGCAAAAACATTGAGAAAGTATCCTCCACCGAAAAAGAAAGCCCCAGCCAATGCATCTTCAGTGCTAGCCTGAAAGAAGGAACAAACGAGATGGTCCTGTGTTTAAAGCCTTTACAAGGAGGTCTAGGCTTCCCGACAGCTGATAGGAGTGAGGTCCCGGTGGGAGGTGGGGCAGGCAGAAAATGACTGTAATCCTGACCCCCATTTAGAGGTGTTTAGACCAGTGATTGGTGGCTGTGACCAGAACCTCCCTGATAAGGAAGAGAGGTATCCCTGGGACTTGGGGCTCTGAATATGTATGGCCCAGGTTTCTTTGTGTGGCTGATATCTGGCTGGATATTTATTCTTCTAGATTACACATTCTGACGCTGAGGAACAAAGGGCTGGTAAGAGCTGCTCTCTGGTGTTTAATAATTTGAAGGAATTTACATTTCAATGCAGCCTTGTGCTACATTTCTCATACAACCTCTCCCCCTTCTCCCTACTTGCCTTTCCCTCCCCGTAATTTCTTCTGATGGAAAGAATGGACCACTCTCCCGGTCTGGGAAAGGAGGTGGGGAGAAGGGAAGAAGGAGAAAACCATGGAGACATCATTGGAGGGAGGAGATTTATTGATATTCCACTTAGAATTTATTCCCTCAGAATCCTATTTATTTTATTTATGTTTATAAATCATACATTACCAAGTACGATGAAATTGCCTAAAAACCCAGAAGGTTACTTGGTGTTCTTTGTGATTTGACAGTGGAAACAGAGGGAGAAAATGAGTAAGAAGTGAAGGTATGGGAGGGGGTGGGGACAGGACTGGGTAGCTCTGGAGAAAACATTTCCCAAGGAATAGCACATGTCTGTTCAGCTTGCTCTGTGACGGAGTGTGATCCAAATGGTCTCCTCTGTCCTTCCATCACTGGAAGCACTGTTCCTCCCCTCAGGAGAGGGGATTCATTGTCAGGTAATTAACCATCAGCATTACAGAAAGTACTTCACCAGGCAGAAGTGTGAAAACACATTTACACCTCATGTAAATGGGATAGATTTTACCGTTTGAGTGAAGCCCGAGGAGTTATCGAGTGACAAAGATAAAGTCATACATGGTTAGGATTCCAAGATCCTAAGAGCTTACATTCTGCTTCTGCAACGAGTCACCCTCTCTCCCTTCATGTGGCTGCCCCAGAGTATATAGTGACCTGTGGGCCACAGGGAGCTTTGAGTATAGCTCGGTGGACATGGCAGCCCAGCTAAGACCCTACACAGGTAAATTAAGGGTCTTGTTCTGCTCTTGTTAGTGTGGTTATTCAACAATCTTGAAGACACGCTTAATCTCCACTGTAAGGCACTGTTTCTGTCTTCAGGGTACTGATCTATGAGTACAGGGCGGTAGTACAGGGTGATTATAGCAACAGAGGGGGCGTGTCCAGGAGGACACGGGAGCCAGAAAGAGACCGTCCCAGACACTTCATGGAGGAAGTAAAATGACAAAGGTCTAGAGAATGAAGAGAGGCTTGTTAAGCAGAGAGGACTGGCAAATGCAAGTGCACCGAGGGCTGAGGGTAGTTTTGCTTTGCATGCTACATGGTTTGGTAGGTAGAAGAGAGTGGCTAGATGAGGTTATCTTAGGAGGACAGGTTTGTGAATGTATCACAAAAATAACTGGATTTTCTTTAGTAAATGATAAGATTCTATAAGAATGAAAAAAGTGGCAATCTATGGATGGGGTGGGTAGAAAAAAAGAATGGAGAAAAGGAAAAATGATCCCTATACTCCAGGATGAAAGTATGGAAATGGTTAATGGAAGCCCTCTTTTTTTTTTTTTGAATTTTATTTTATTTATTTTTTTATTCAGCAGGTTCTTTCTGGTTATCCATTTTATACATATTAGTGTATATATGTCAATCCCAACTCCCCATTCATCACACACACACAGCCCCGCCACCCTACCACTCTTTAATCACAGGACGAGTGGGTCTAGGTTCCTCTCCACTGAAGGAGGAGGAGGGAAATAAGTGACTATAATTTTCATACCCATGAAGATATTCTGTTCAATTATTGTTTTCTCTAACCAGAACCTTCTCCGTTAGGGGAAGGGCATCTGTGAACTTGAGGCAGAGCCTTGAAGGTCCCCCGCTGCGGTGTTTAATGTCAGTTGCTATTAGAAAAGCAAAGCTTCAAACTGAACTGCTTCTCCTCCAGCTCCAGATTAACTCATCTAAATCCTCACCGCAGGAGAAGTGGTTCACGTTCTGAGGGTCCATCCCATCTCCTGGAAGTTATAGCCATGATTTCAACAAGCCTTGGGGTTCCATAAAAAGATGAGATTCCCAGGGTGTATGGGGACATGTCTGGAGCCAATGGACAAAGATGTGTGCCCTTTACTAAATGTTATTTGATGTCACAGAATTTTGACCTAAGCAATGGGGTTTTGGGTCTACATATTTTAACAATTATTGAGAGAGGAGTGTTAAAGATCTCTATTATAATTGTGAATTTGGCTCCCTGTCTTTTAAATCAGTTTTTGCAAAGGAGTGCAGAATGGGCTTCTAGTGCGTAGTTCATAGGAAAGGTTTAGGTGCTAGGGTTGAAAGATGTGAGCACACTAGTCTTTTCCTTCCAGTCTTATGTTCTTATTTTAGATTCTGGAAAGTTCACAGGAAGTTCTTCATTTCAGATGAAGCTCCATCCCAAATTTTAGTTTACCTAATTATAGATCCCCTTAGTCAAGCAACGCTTGATTAGTAAGTTCCTCATTGGCTTAACAACATTAGCCTATAGTTAGAAGTAAAACCAATTCATTTACTTAGCAAGTTAAGGGTAGGTGCGGTTGGCCCCTGTGATTGCTAAACAATTGTTATAAGCCGAAAGATGAAACTGAAGTTTCCTGTTTTCCTGTTATACATGAGTGTTTTTAATCTTTAAGAAAAAAGGCACATATATATGTATATATATATATATATATATGCATAAAAGAAACATATTAATAATATGTATTTGACTTTCTTTAATTTTCTTTACTTATCTTTCTGTCTTCCTGGGGTTAAAATATCCTTACTACCGAGAAAACTGTTACTTCACTGCAAACACTATTAGGGTTATCTTCCCATGCAAACTTTCTGGTTGTCTTCTCAGCTTGCTGAAGTTCTGTAAACTGGAGAGGCTTCTGGCCTAAAGGAGTACTAGTTTCTTGTTTGTATACCGATGCGTCATGCTGAACCCTATAAATAGTCACAAATCAATGACTACGAAATTCAAAGAAGGTGGTCACATTGTTTGCAGTTCCTAGCTTCGTGTCAAAAATTACATATTTCTCAAGTCATTTTGCAGATTCACTTATGCATTCATTCACATAAACAAACATTTCCTGAATTCTTGCTGTGTGTATGGCATATGCTAGCCCAAGGTTCTCAGAGTGTGGCTCCTGGACCTGCAGCATTAGAATTACTTGAAAATTTGTTAGAACAAAGTCTTGGACCTTACACCGGACACACTGAATCAGAAACTCTGGGGGTGGGCCCAGCAATCTGTGTTTTAACAAGCCCTCCAGGTGACCCTGATGCAGCTCCCGTTTGAGAACCACAGCGTTAGACAATGGAGTAAAGACAGTGATGAATTAGATACGTTCTAAAGTTCTCATGTCTAAAAAGCTCAGAATTGATTCTGTAAAATGAGAAATCTTAGGTTCCTCAAGATGAAATATCTCACTTGCCTGTGGTCTCACTACTAGTGAGTAGTAGAGTTAAGACAGTCTTCTGAAGGCCCATCCAGGGGTCTTTAAGTAACATCATATTGATTAGCCATCTCTTGCCCTCTCTTCTCCCTCTAGTTCCTAACTTAAAAATTGTATGTACTTGGGTAAATGTAGAATTGACTTCAAAGAACTGACTCTGGGCAGCTGATAGGGAGTAAAGGCACATTGTGGTAACTGGGGCTTATGAGGAATCCTGTCCCCTCCTCCAGCAAGGTACTTGGACTCTTAGTAGAGACAGTTAGTCGGTCAACAAGTATTTATCACCAATCACCACTAAGTGCAGGGTACAAAATGCATATTGCCGTTTGGGTGGCCTAGGACTGGGTGCATGAGAAGAGGAGGAGACAGTTCCTGCCCTTGAAAAATTCACACACACACACACACACACACACATTTTGAAAACATGGAGGAACAAGTCTGCTGCATGACAATAGCAAGGGCAAGATAATATGTACAGATAAATTGAGCATTGCTGGGGGATTTCAAATCCTAATGCCAGTGCTGGGAGGGCGGGGAGTTCATCACCCTCACTAACTCATTGGGCAATTTCTGCCTCATTTCGTTAGACAGAGGAGATTGTTACCAGAAAGCCAGAAAGGAAGTGCCATCTGGGACTGTGTGCACTTCCAGACAGATGGCTGACTCTTCTAGTCCTGTTTTATTTCTGGCTGCGGATCACACAGCCTACAACTATACTGTAAAAATGAGATGTGATGGGACACGGGATGTTTTCAGAGTGTGTTTTTCTTTTTCTCATTTTTATCCCCTGGAAACTTGTGGTAAAAATAAAACTTAATGACAGTCTTCCTGTTTTTCCTGTTGTTGTTCGAATGAAGCCTTTGGTTGGCAAAGGACTGATGGGTTCCCTGGAATTGGAGATGATGTGCAGGGATGTGGCAGAAGGCCAGGCCAACCTTGAGGAGGCTGCTCCAAGGAAACCCTTTGTTAGAGTATGTGTGTGTGTGTTGTCAACCTTGAGATGGTTGAGAACTGTGACACACTTTAAAAGTACAGAGTGGTCCAGCCAGACTGGAATGCTTCTCTCACCACTTTTCCCCTACCTACTTCCCACTCTGAGGTTTCCCCTCACCCGCCACTAACTCCCTTCAAGCCGGACAGGGGAGAGATGCTGACACGAGCAGAGTAGTTGCAGTCTGTCTGCTTTTGGCCTACTCAAGGCCCTGGGTTTTAAAGTCTGGGATGTGAGGGACTGACTGGGAGATTCATATAAATGAGGATTCCCCACTGCCAATAGTTGTGAAGGTTAGAGCAATTACTCAAGCTACTTCCACAGTATAAGGTATCAGCTTGTTCAATACATATTTCTTGAGTGACTATTGATAAAGTATTACATTGTGGGGATGTAAAGATGTAAAAGATGATTCCCCAAAGTCAATAATGTACTAGAAAGAGCCTTGATCCCAAATTCTGACTTAACTGGCTTTGTGATTTGGGACAAGTGACTAAACTCACCTGGTCCTCAATTCTTCTATAAAAGCATTTACTACTGCCGTTGCTCTTCCTCCACCTCTTTTCCAAGTTTGGTGTCCATCTCTAACCCTTCACTGATTCTCAGACTTTGGAGGTACATGCCAACCACCTGGGAAGTGCATTAAAATACATATTCTTAGGCTCAGAAAATGTAATGCAGTACATCTGTGGTAGAATCCAGGAACCTGCATTTTTAGTATGTCCTGTTATAATTCTGAAACAGCTCATCAGTGGGCCATACTTTGATAAACGCTGCTTTCACACTTTTCCAGATTTGTGAACCCAGGTTTAGTCAATATTTTTAACTCTTTCTCTGAGCTCTCATAGCATTTTATTTAAGCTTATGAATACTCTTTATTATGAACCGACTCACATTACAATAGGATCAAAAGAAAGAGTTAAGCCTTCAGAACCATCTAATAACTCATTTATTCAACTATTTATCAAACACTTATTATGTGCAGTCAATGAACGAAACAGAATCATCATGGCATTTACATTTCAGTAGACTGAAATAGAAAATTTAAGAAACCCACTAAATAATACACAAACAATAAAATACATTAGAGAATGATAAGAGACATGGAGAAAACAAGCAGACAAGCAAAAAAAAGAAAGCAGAGCAGGGTAAGAGGATCAGGGATGCTGAGGTGGGGGGCAGGTTGCAGTATTAAATAAGGTTTAGATATTAATTGTATCCCTTAAAGGTTTTATTTGGCCTTGAGCAAGTCTCTTAACCACTTCAATTATCAGTTCCTCATCTATAAATTGTGAATAAGAAATCCCAACCTGCAGAATTGTGAGCTTTCAAGAGAATGTAACACCTGGCTTTATAATACAATTAAGAAGCACAATTTTCTTATCTGTCTCCTTGTTCAGATTATAAATTACTTGAGGGCATTTTCACCTTTGTATCCCAAGCACTTAACAGTACTTGGCATGTGGTGGACACTCAGTAAATGTCAATGTTTGAGGCAACCAACTACTAAATACTGAGGAAAGAATACATAAGAAGCGTACTTACTCTTCAGGGCTCTGAGACTCACAGCATGGGCCTTTACATGCGGGCTTCACTCTCTGAAAGTAGCTTAGATATTGGTGCAGTCATTATCACATTGTGATTTTGAACCATGGCCAGGATCAGATCTAAATGAGAAATTCTCATAACGCCATCAGGTTCCTAGGGAGGTTTCCAGGAACACCAGCAGGCCTGGACCCTTTCCCTTCATTTCCTAACAGAATAATACTTAAATGCTAGGGTCTAGATGACAATGGCCAGCTGCCCTCTTGGCTGTTCTACACCAGACTGGTACTTGGTGCACAGAGTAGGGCTGACAAGCCATCGTCCCTTCTGAAATTGTCTGGATTCTAAAGATGTCACCAATTCTAGGAGATAGTATCCAAAGAGTATTTTCCTTAGGAGAAAAAAATGCTTTGGGATTCAACATACATAATAGCTGAAAATACATCTTAATTTCAGGAATGTTCGAATGTAGAAAAAGTGTCCAGCTCAGAATGGAGAGACTTGAATAATAGGACCCATATATCCTGAGTCCTTGGGTCCCTGTCACGCTAGAGGCAGTGGCAGTGGTGCTCAGCTTCTCCCGTTCTGCCCAGTACTTCTCCTTCTCCTCTTCTTTCTCTTCCTTTGCTGCTGCCACTGGGCTACCGCTATCTCAGCCCTTCCCTTGTTGAAGTAGGACCTGGAATGTCTTCTCAAAGAAAAGGAGATGAGGGATGCAAGAAGGGCTGGCATGCGCTTTGATATTTTCAAAGTGACTAAGAAGTCATCATAATCATAATGGTGCACGATTATTGAGCTCTTATGAGCCAGGTCCCGTTCCACGAGCTTTACGTGTACGACCCTACAATCCTGTGAGGGGGTCACAGTCATTCTACCTACTTTAGTGATGGGGACATTGAGGGATGGAAAGGTTAAATAACTCCCACAAATACAAATAAGGAGTACAGCTGGGGATACCCAGCTCTGTCTGACTCAGACGTCAAGAGCTTCTCTGTTCAACTCTGCTGCTACTCCATGCGATCTCATCTTGATTAAAAGAGCAGTTGGAGTCAAATCAGGGGGATGATATAGAATAGGGTTGGTGGGGGTCTAGAAGAGCCACCTCTGCAGTAAATTACCTCTGTGACATTACAGAAAGGTAGAAGAAGCAAGGGGTACACTTTAGAGGTGGTTGGTATCTTAGGATTTCTTTATTCAGGGCCACTGAGCTGGCATCTGCACCCCAGGTGTTGCCCTTGAGATGTGGTCAGTGGCCCTATAGGCTATGCCAGACCTGGCATCGAGGACCAGGTGATTTCTGTGTCCTCTGATGAGTGCTCACCTACTGATAAGGCAAGCTGGAGGGAATCAGAAAACTCAGTCGGGAAAAGATCAAGGCCTGCATGAAGGAGGAAAGAAATGTCAGCCACTCTGATAGGGAAATAGATTTTTGTGTTTCATCGCACCAGCATGCACATATGCACTCAAAGCCTGCCACGTTTCAAAGCAGCCTTCAATGCCCCGGTGTTCGCTTGGAGGAAGAGAGATCTGAAGCCCCTCAAAGGCTGCAGGTACAGAGCAATTCATACAGGATACAGCCAATAGCCCTCTCCCACCTCCTTCTTCCACCTCCCTCCCTCCCGCCAGCCTGCGGTTTACTGGTGGTACTGAGGAGGTACGTGTGAGTGTCATGTGTGCACATTTAAATCCAAACTTAAAAGGAAGGGAAAAAAGAAAAAACAAAAGTGACAGCTTTGGACCAAAGCAGCAAGTATTCATAATGAATGGTGGAGTCATCATGAAAGAGCCGGGGCACTTTAAGAAAAACAAACCTCCCTGAGGAAGGCAGCTCTGTGGATGCTGTTGAGGTAGGCAGCTTAAAAGACCCTTCATTTCAGAGCCAGCGAGAGGCAAAGCAAGGATTTGATATACAACACAAACTTTTTTCTTTTTTTTTTCCCTTCCCTTCTTCTTCTTCCTCTGAATCCCATCTTGGCTGAGCCATGGCAAAACTAAATTAGAAAAACCTGCAGAGCATTGAGAGTCCAAATGAAGCACACAGCCAATTTATCACAACAGAGCCCAGTTATCTAATAAGCCCCGTATGTAATAAATGTGCTAAGTGCCCACCTTTAACTTTGGCACACGCAGCAGCGGTCACTGGCGGGCGATGGCAGAATCCCTGACAAGGGGATGATGTCAGACTCAGCCTGGAGCTCTCAGCATCTGGCTTACATCACTGGCTTTTAAGGTTGCCGGGCCAAGGTGATAATGTCGAGGTCTCTGAAGGCAAGGCAAACCATTGCTGAACATTTAGAATCCAAAGAGATACCTGTTTACAGATAGTTCTGTAGGCTGAGCCATCACCATGAAAGCAGAGCTGGGGAAACTGGGATGAGAACAGTTTCTTTTCTGCTTTGGAAAAAATGAGTGTTTTGTGGAAGAAGAGCCTTCATCAACATACAGTGTTTCCTAACCAGAGGTGGAGACAATTCTTAGAGATTTTGTCTTGTAATAGACTATTTTTGTGTTTGGCCAATTAGTAAAGGGAAACTTTGTGATCTGATAATGCCAAAGGGGGTGGAGAGGTAGGGCATAGCATTCTTAGTTTATCCCTAGGTAACCTTGTGACAACAGGCTTGGGAGTCTAAACAAGAGAATCAGGTTGTAGGTCAATCTTTTGTTCTATAAGGACAGCTGGGTCTATAAGGGTGTCTCTGGGGCCCTCTTCATAACTGGATGATCTTGGCAAAGCTGAGCAGGATGTATTCCCCAATCTTTAGATGGCAGTGCGTTTGAAACATAAAGAGTAGTTTCTATAGAACAGTGGTTCTCAGTTACAGCAGTATAGTAGAATCTCATGGACAGCTTTAAAAAATATTGATACCTGTGTCCAATCCTAAACGTATATATATATATATATATAAAGATATTGGTTTAGTTGGTTTGGGGGAAGGTCCAGGGTCAAGATATTTAAAAGCTCCATGGGCTTCCCTGGTGGCGCAGTGGTTGAGAGTCCGCCTGCCGATGCAGGGGACACGGGTTCGTGCCCTGGTCCGGGAGGATCCCACATGTCGCGGAGCGGCTGGGCCCGTGAGCCATGGCCACTGAGCCTGCACGTCCGGAGCCTGTGCTCCGCAATGGGAGAGGCCACAACAGTGAGAGGCCCGCGTACCACAAAAAAATAATAAATAAATAAATAAATAAAAGCTCCAGAAATGATTCCAATATTTAGCTGAGCTTGAAAACCACTATGGCAGAGTGAAAAGCAGGTCATAGTCCACAAAAATGGGAAGTACTGGAAATCCCCAAGTTTTTGAAATTAACCCGAGAAGCAGAAATCAGTCTAAAAAACATTGCCGTTTTTGTAGGTCAAAATTATAGAATGTTGACAATTTCATATGGTTCAAACCAATAGATTAAATTTGTGTGGGTCCTCAGTCTTATAAGATCCCCTGAGTTGGAACTTTGTTCCCAGTTAACAATTACTCTTCTATATTTCTTTTTATCTAATATATGATTTATAATCTGCCTATATGCTAAATGGATTTAAGATAGCTACAATACAAACACACACGCATACACATGTGTATATAGGGTAGCTAAAATGAATACCAGGAAAAGGTCAGAAAATACGTGGGAAAAGGAAATTGTTATTACAGTTTGTAATTAAGGATAAGATATTAATATAACTGAACACTTGGTATAATTTTGAGCTACTGGAAGTACAAGAAAAAGTGGAATTTATTTTCACTGTCTCTAAAGACAATGCATGTTCATTTTTAAGGACAGCATCAAATTCTGGATAGACTCTATTGTGTAGATTCTAATAACAAGAGCCTTGAGTGCAAAGTAGATAAATGTTGTTTTTGTTGAAGATGCAGTGATGATTTCAAGGCTATTATATGGAGTCACGGTTCAGTGAAATAATTTTTATGTCAAATAGCCTCCCAGAATTCAATAGGGACCTGTCCTCCAGTGAACAACAGTGGAAGGTATAGTGCCCTGAGAAATGGGTGTACCTTAAGCTGCTAAATCTCAAATCAGCATACTTTCCCCTTCCTGCATGTATGAAACTGAATCACTGCTAATATTTCATCATGAGTAGTTCTTGTGTCTCCAGTTTTTTTTTTTAAGGGTGAGAATGGGTTTATGGTTATTTTCTCTTTGCTTTCTTTATTATCAAGTGTGAATATTTGTGCAACTGATTAGTGGAGTTTGGACATAGTTTGCATCATGGAAAGCCTCACCCTACCACCCACTTTGATTTAAATCCATTGAAGATTACTTATTCATTCATCAAACTTCCTTCAAGAACAGATTACATTCCCATCACTGTGCTAATCACTGAAATCTCAACCCTTGCCAGATGGAACTCAGTGTGGTCAGTGAAGACAGCTGAAATGTGGACAGATACTTGGCAAGACACTGTGCTAAGTGTAATGGAAGCGTGGAGAAGACACAGACCAGGCAGAAGGAGAGAAATAAACTCCCCATCAGCCTTCCTAGCCTCCATGGTACCAGAGCAAAGTTTGCAAAGATGCGTGGAGTTTTCAGATGGACAATGGAGAAAGGTACTGAGTGAGCAGATGCCTGGTGGCTTTGTAGAGTAACAGGCAGCCCACTGCCATGGGAGCTTAAAGCACTAGAGTGGGTAAGAAAGAGAAGAGGGCACAGTCAGCCACGGGCAGGGAAAATACAGAAAACATTGCATTCTAGTACAATTTTGCATATAATCTTTATTCATTCCACCAATATTTGAGTGCCAAGTATGTGCCAAACCCAGTGCAGGGAGGGAATAAGTAAAGCCCGATGTCTATTTTTATAAGTTTAAACATTTGCAATGCTGTTGTCATTTTGTTCCACTCTGAGCTAAGTATAACCCAATTCCATTCTTCTGGGTGTTTCAAGCAGAGCCAACATGCACAAGGCAGCTCTCTGCTATCAGAAATCCTCCCCACCCCATTCCCTGTTCCTATAAAGAAAGGAGAGGCAGCATTGATTATTTTTCATTTAAGTCCTCCTTCTGATTTTTTGTTTTGTTTTTGGAGGTCCTGCAGGATGTGGGCTAATTTGTATGGTGTGTTTGGGTCAGTTACATCCTTACAAATCTATGTATTTTTGAAACAGGTGAGACCATTGTTTGTCACTCAGATTCAGGCAGAGTGATTAAAAAAAAAAGCAAAGAGGGAAGGAGATAGATGGGTCTGACGTTGCATTCACACTGGAAAAAGTGAAAATAGACGTGAAGCAAGCCTTGGAGCAGTAACCACTAGTCCTACCCTAGCTGGCTGTTTCAATCCTCCCAAAGTGGCCGAGTTCCAGAATCACCTCACTGGGGCTCTGCCTGAAATCTGGTGTGAGGCTGGGATAGTGGAAATATTCCTTGCATCCCACAGGATCTGGTTCCTATTGTCTGCTGCCTATGCTTCTCTCTCCACAGCACCTCGAGTAGATGGTACTGTGATCATGGCCATAAGTATTATTAATGATAGCAGCTATGACAACAAGTCAAGGCCCAGTCACTGGCTTTGATGTCAACAAGAGAAAAGGGAGGTTTTCATTTGTTTCAAATGAAAACAGATGCATATGGGTAGAGCTAGCATTAAACAGAACAGTAGAATGGTGGTTTTCGTTTTGGGGGTTCCCTCATTCCCCACAAGTTCCTCTATTAGGCAACTCTTCCCTCAGTAATTTTCCCCATGTGATGAGCAGGGAGACGGCTCTCCTCCAGCGTCTGTTCATCTCTCCTTACCATCCAGGCTCTTCCTGCTTTTTCCTGAGAATGGTTTTGTGAATGAGAGAACCCTAAGGGAAGATGTCCCCTCAGCTTGAAAGCCTACTTTCTCAGAGAATGTCACTGTCATTGTCTAAGCCAGGGGTGATTTTAGAAGTAGAGAAAAATCTGCTCAATCATCAATACCTCTACCTTGTGCCTGAAACTTCCAGCGAGTGAGTCGCCAATCAGTTCAGCTCAATCCTGTTCAGTTCATAATGATACCGAGGGTTCATCGCTAGCATGTGTAAAACACTGCTAGATGGACAACTCTATGTCCAGCCAGGATTGTACTCATTTTAAATACTCCATGTAGTTTACTTTTTGCCCTGCTTGGATCTTGAAAAAACGTAGTGTACATGAAGGACTCGAGATCCACTAGACGTAGCCATTGCCTTTAAGAAGACCGTCAAGGTGGAGGAATTGTGAATGAGGTGTTCTGTGCTCTTTGGGGGACAGGAGTATAAATAAAGGTGCCGCCACCCACCCCAGGCTCACCTGGCTTCCATTCCTCATGTCTCATGCTCTGCCTCTTCCTGGCCCAGTTGGGCTTATTCTCGGCTGCCTCCACTGTCCACCTCAACTGCCCTCTCTGCTTCTTTCAATTCCTTGGTGCCTGCGTCTCTCCTCCTTCCCAAGCTTCCCCCCAGTTCCAGCTCCGCCCCCCAGATAGTCTCAATTGTTCCTTCCTCCCTACACTTGGACTCCTTTGGCTTCTTTGGTTCTGGAATCTGTTCTTAGATTAGAATGTGGATCGACAGATTGGAGCATCTTGATCTATGGCACCGACCCTGTCCTCACCTCTTCTGTTGGGAATTAGGCTTCCCTCATCTCTCCTTCCTGATCCCTTTTGGGAAGGTCAAACCTTCCCCAAAGGAAAGGTCCATGTCCTTCCATTTTGGGGCTCTCTCTAATGCAGACCTTATTACGGTGACTATTTTTGCTTTCTTAGGTCTGATTTCTGAGTCCCTCAACTAAACTACAACTGTATGGCCTCTCAAGGGGTCCCACTTTCTGGGCTCTGGAGTAGGGGTTCCTGGGTTGAATCCTTCCTGACTGCAGGCAAAGTGTTTTTTTTTTTTTTGTGCTTTTATTACTTCTTGTTTAAGAAGTGTCCACTGCATAGTGTCCTTGTGAGGGTTCAGTGAGATAATACATGTAAAGCATTTTAACAATGCTGGACATAAAAGAATATATATATACTTATTATCATTATTATTTATTATCTATAGAAGGATATCTGGCTGGGTCAGGAGGGATATGGGACCCTGTGTGTCTCCTTGCTCCAGATCTTAATCTTTTAGGTCTGTGACTAACAGCATAAAACCTGAGGTGGTAAATGCAGTGTTGGGCTCCTGGAGTTTTAGGTTTTTTTCTGGAGGTTTATGGCAGAATCAGAGTTGGTTGGGAAGAGATTAGAGCTCTATTGTTGCTTTAACACTTCTATGTAAATTCTTGCAGGATAAAAAATACTTGGTAATTATATGTGGTTGGTTTAAGAGAACAATTTTCCTCATAAAAAAATAATACCTTGACCTTGAAGAAAGAGGTTATTTGGCATTTACTTTCAGAAATGGCAGGCAGTTTTATCGGCAGAGGAAGTAATAGATTAAAGTCCAGGAGGACAGAGGGATAGAGGATTCAAACACGGTTTAAAATATTACTTAAACTTAATGTTGTATTTATACATTTAATTTGTTTCTATTAGCTACCAAGATATTTAACATAAAATAATTAGAATCTCAAGATGGAAATCAAAGTGGCCACAGTTTTAATTAAACCATCTCCTAGGGAATTAGGCTGCATAATGAGAGGTAGCCTGGTGTAGTGATGAGAGTCAGGGGGCTGGAGGTACTGCCACCAACCTGTGGATGCTTGGGCAAGTCACCTTATCTCGAGTCCAACACCAAAGAATTTATTTGTTGGTTGACTCCCTCCCCAACACTTTTTTTTTTTTAACAAAATAGAATTCTTTTTTTTTTTTTCTCTAAAGGAAATCTTGTATAGAATCCTAATATAGAAAGGAAAGTAAAATTAGCCTCTCTTACTCCCTCTCCCCTGTACCAGCCAAGCCCCTCACTGGTCTCCCCCCCCCCCCCCCCCCCCCCAA
>NW_020172827.1:575918-652214 GCF_003031525.2 Neophocaena asiaeorientalis asiaeorientalis
CCGGCCACTAAAGCCCCAAGTTACCCTAGAACAGGAACTCCACAGAACATACTGTGAAAAATTGCCTAGGGGATCTTGATCTTTTTTTCCAGCTATAAAACTCTATGATTCTGATTCTAATATGCCCCTATCCTACATTTCACAATCTTCTGCCCCTTTTGTATTTTATTCAAGGATATTAAAAAAAAATCAATGGAGATGGACTTAGTAAGCAGAAGAAAAAAGAATAAGAAGGAACCTTTTGCCTCACACATCCCTATCCCTCCCCTCTCATCTCCTTTCTGTTCTTCATGTCCAAGGCTCTGGCTGGTTTTGTGACTCCAGACTTGCCTGGGGCTACTATGCATTGTGATGAGTTTGACTTAGAAAAATTGATAAAACTCTCCTTTCTTCACTGTCCTACTCAGTCTCTGCTTCCCAACTGCAGATTTCCAGTCCTTGGTGAACAGCCTGGAAGGTCTTGGGTCACTCACATACTGGTTCCTACGGGCAACTGGCCAAGGTTACAAGGCCAGGGGAATGTGATATCTTCTTTCTTACTTTCTTGAATGCTGAGCCTGGCCAAGATCTAATGTTGGCATTATATGTTGAAGAATAATCAAGTATCAATTAATGAGATTGTGATTAAATGAGATATTATATGAAAAGGACTTGGCATGCTGCTTCACCTCAATAATGTTGCCTTTCCCTCCTCTTCCAAATTTTTCTTCCCTTTGGCCCTATCCAAGGGAACTATAACCATAGATAGGCCTACAGGATGTCAGTCAAGTTGCTGGGTGACTCTAGTCCCTTTTATAATATATGTTTAGCCACTGGCTAGACATATATTATAACCTTTGTAAATCCTTGTTAAAAGCAAGGTGAGATGTACCCATCACGGGCATTCACGCAAACAAGATTTGCCAAGTGGTTAAATATACTTAGTTTTCTTTCTCAAGTGTCACTTTTTCCACAGTTAGTAGCAAATCTCTTTCTTTAAAACCATCTTTTAAGGTAGAAATTCCTTCTTTAGTTCATATAAAGGAGGGAACGTTCTTAGTGTCAAATAATAGAATTGCTTCAAAATTGTATCTCATTATAAACTCTTATTTCAAATGCTTTAACAATTTGCAATGTGCACCTTGGGACTGCTTAACTACTGTGCTCAATTGCCCAAATGTGGATTTGGCAGAGGAAGGAAGAGATGGGGCATCGGAAGGGATACATCCATGAAAATATCCTCATGACTAAGTTCAGCTGTATTTAAATACTAAGAATGTTGATAGAAAACCAGGTCTGGGTTTTAAAATACCTAATCTTATAATGGACCTCACTAGTTCACATTGTACTGACCTGTCCAGTGCTGTTCAGTGATTACGAAAAGGTGATTATTTCTCTGGGAGGTTCTGCCCCATGCCAGGAAATTAGACATGGCAAGTGGAGTGGGCTGGATTTCAGCTCCCACATACTGCATTCCAGACTCTTGTGCAGGGTACAGCCCAAATATATATGCTGGCTCTTGGGCGAGGCTGGCCTGATCACTAATCTGCAACAGTTCCAAAGGAAGGGAGGAGGTAACGATAGACTGAATCCTTAATTGTTTAATGGTTTCATTTTTCCTACTAAGTCCAAGGCTGCAGCTCTCCTCCATCTCCTCTCCTGACCAGGACATTTCAGGTAATTTTTTCCAGTTTTGCTGTCTCTTGACCTTGACCTTCACCCTTTTTGTTGGATTCCACTGAGTTCTGTCCTTTGGGTCATCTTCCTTTTGTCTGTTTTATTGGTATTAAAAACATCTCCAATGAAATTGGAGATGTTTGTGTATTTGTTTTCATTTTTATTTTACAAGTAATTTGTAGAAATCACAGAAAAATCAGAAAATATATACCGTAGACATAAAAAAAGATAAAAATCACCTCTAATCTTAATTATATGAGATAACCTATCACTGTCAATATTTTGGCATATACTCTTCTCAACTTTCTTATATTTAAATCTGTGTATAGAAATCATCTTTAAAATATTTTCTAACAGAAATACCTGTCTTTTTAAATTCAGTTTCATCTCAGAAGATTTCTCCCAGATAAAAAGGAAACCCAGAATAGTTTTCAAAATGAAATATTATAAAAGAACAAACTATTATTCTTCATAAGTATTTTCAGCAAATTTTACTATAATTTCAGACCTGTGATCTATATCCACCATACTGAATCCAAAGTACGGTCCATGCTTTAAAAAAATGGCACAGTAATCCCTCCAACTTCATGAACCAAGATCTGTTATCTCCAAGCTGTATTGGATCTCTGGGGCTAGGGCGCAAATAGGGAAGCATAACCCACTCATGCAAATAAAAATAAGATCCTTGTTAATCTTCCTCCACTGGTGCTTTGGCTACCAGTGTACTCATAGACTTTTATTTCACAACACTTAGATCAATACCCAGCTTTTGCCTGCATCATATTAAATCGAGTCTTATGATTAGAATCCTACATCATTGATTTCAAGAGCTGCTTCAGTGAAAATTTGGGAAGCACTTATTTGAAGTCTAAAAAATAAGAAAACAGGACATTGCATCATTGAAGTGACTTCATTTCTAGAAGTTTATGTTTTAATAATTACATATGTGCAGTCTGCTCTCATTACTTGTAGCTCTTAAAAAGATAGTATCAGGAAATCTGTTGGATTACTGTAGTATCTTTGGATAGCAACCTCAGAATCCTTTATATTAGGGATTTTATCTTAATGACTGCAATGTGGTTTTCTAGTTTAAATTTTAAATTGAATAAATAAATTGTGAAAAATTGCAGAAAAACAAAAATGCCAATTGCTTCAGAGAACATGCATTTTTCATTGTGCTTCAATAATTCTTATTAAATCCTGCTGCTAAATAAAAAAAAACAAGCATTTGTGTACAAATACACACACACATACACACACACACTTGCACGCACACATATTTACAATATAGTTTCCTAAAAATTAAAGACAGAGAGACAGAAGGACAGAGAAACAATGAAGGTATAGGAAAAAATGTGCCATGGTGATAATTTAAGGTTACAATTTTTTTTTTTTTTGCAAATCAGTTTCTTAAGACACATGATTACACTAGACACATATATTTTGTCAACTGTCTTTACAGTTCCTAGAGAAGACTGTGTGTGTGTACGTGTGTGTGTGTGTATGTATAAGAAATAGGAGAATGTTGGTCTTCTCAACCCAATTAAAATTTAACACTTGTCTCTTTTTAGCTGACATCCTCATTTTAGGGGAAAGAGTGAGGAAATACAATGCAAAGATGCTCTTTACAAAATAAAGATATTTCCTTCCTTCTCTAAATTGGTTTTGGCACAGCTGATAGCTCACACAAAGACACTTGGGATACACTTTTAGGCTATAGTGTTCTGAAATCCCCATGAAAAAACTCCTTACCAGTTTATTTATATTTATTTTTTTGCTAAGGAAATGTTCTTGATGCTGGCAAATTGGTCTCCTTCTTAAGATTCATGTTGGTGCTTCTCTGATGGCCTCTATTACCCAATTTAAATACACAATAGTGAGACGGTTCGAACACACCGTGTTAATCCAGCATCAGAGACCTCTGCGTGGCTGTTTGTTAAAAGAAAATTGTACCTGTTAAGAACTGGAAAGAGGCACACAGTTGCTGTTAACTACTTTACCAAATTGATTCTGACTCACTCGTTTAGAAATGAAAATTGGAATGCTTTTGCCTTTTTTTTTTTTTTTTGGTGAGGATTTGCTTTACTTAGCACTTAAGTGGGTATCATTTCTTGTGATTACAGAAAAATGCATCATAACTTTTGATTACGCTGCTATTAAGGATGCACGGTAGCAATTGCTAGCACCCGTGAAGTACTGCTGGTGGGTTCTGTGTAACTCAGTTTTATTTGGAACTGAGTGGAGGAGGAGGGCATAGAAGAAATCACTCAAAGCTTGACTTACATAATGAACTCATTATGAACTCAGTCACCTGGGAGTGGAAGGAACTAGAAGGGAAGAGGTTTTGTTAATGGATATTCTCTCCACTTCAACCCCCGTCCCAACTGCCACCCAATTATACAAAAAACTCCCATCAGCCATTCCTACACTTACTCGTTTCTTTAATAAATATATGCAAAGGTCTACTGTGTACAGGATGCTGACTAGATTTGGTGGGGTCAAAACAAAGGAATATCATTTGAGGGGATATAAATTCTGAGGGAGCTTATAATACAGTGTAAAAGATATCTACATAAAAATTTATGCACATAAATTATAAAAATAATAATTTATATGGCATACATTAAAAGTAGATTGGGTTAAAGGTGGAAAAGAAGACAGAAGCCTGGATTCCTGAAGAATTAACTTTAGTCCTCCCATTAGGTTGTAAACGTCATGAGAGCAGGGATTATGTCTATCTTGTTTCGTGTATTATGTAGATCACACAACCTAGGATGCAGTAAGCACTTAATAAAGATCCATTCAGTAATGAATAGCCCACAGTAGTGTGCTTGCAAGGGCTAATCGTGTGCGTGTCTTCTCAACTCTGTGTTCAGTGATATCATGTTGGTAGCTTGAAACTGGTCATGGTGAGAGTATTTACACTATAGAACCTGGCAAACATAACAAGGAAAGTTTTCTTTCCTAATAGCTGATTGTTAAACATTGACCAGGACACCATGGCCACAAAGCCTTTTTTACTTTATACACATCTTGAGATAAATAGATAGATGATAGATATAGCAAAATCTATATCTTGCTATATCTATCTATCTATATCTAGGTATAGCAAAATATTAACAGTGATGATAGGTTATTGGAAATGTCCAGTTCCAAAGTAACCATCTTGTGAACTGGGCTGGCCACCAGAAAGCCTCCTTTTACCTTGGCTCAAGGCAAGCTGAAACAACTTTTCTTTTGTCCTAGACCTGCAATGCTTACCTCGTCAATGAGAGAAAGCAAGTCCATAAAATTGTTCTCTAAAAGAGAGTAAGTGGGCAGTATTTCTCTATTCAATGCTTGCCTATCCTATGTGTCTCATGTCTTTCCAAGAAACAGCCTCATTCTGCTTCCCAATGTGAGAGAATAAAACCTGAATGAACACGGCCCTTGGTGGGCTGAATGTTGAAACATGCTAAGTTATCACAGTGAGTTCCTTGACTTCAGCATTGTGGCTCAGTAAAAAAAATCCTTGCCCTAGATCCTGATGTAACCATCACATCAGGAGAAGCTGGTAAAGGTGGAGAAAGGAAAGAGAGAAAGCAGGCTTACTGAACAGATAGTAGGATGTGAGTGACAGCACAGAGGTGGAAAGGCCTGGGATATATCCAGTGAGCAGCCCAATCTGCAGGAGTAGGCAGTGAAGGGCTTTGAGGTCAAGGCCTAGGAGTCTGGCCTTTATTTGGCAACAGGGAGCCCGAGAAAGGCTTCTGATTCTTTTGGTAAGACCACTCTTGGTGGTGGTGTGCAGGATGGCTTGGGCAGAGTACAGAGAGACTAAAGGCAACGTGGCAATTGTCCTGTCCAGGACAAACATACAAGGGGTCTGAGTTAGGATGATGACAATAGAGTTGGAAAGGCATAAATTTATTTCAGCATTAAAAGCTCATGTGGAAATGTATTGAATGTAGGAGGTGAGAGAAAGCTGAGGGTGACACCAGGTTTTTAAAACTGGTTGACTAGGAAAACAATTACTCAATTAACAACAAACAAACAACCAAATTAAAAAACAAAAACAACCCCCCCCAAAAAATCCCCAAAAAACAATAAAAAAGAAAATTCCTGAAACAAATTTCATGGCAGATACTACACTCAGCATCTATTTCCATCCCTTTTCCTCTTTTCTCTGTCATCATAGATAGAAAGCTAGGATCTCACCTCCTCAGATTCCTATGCTATGTGAGACAGTGGTCATGTGATGAGGTGGCCATGTGACAGGGAAGTGACCAACGAAACATAAGTGGAAGTCTGTTACTGAGAGAGGTGCCACCATTTCCAGCATCTGGCCTTTCTTCTTCTGCCTGAAAAGCAGATATGATTGCTAGAACTATAGTTAGTGTCCCTGAAGCATAGAGGAAAATCCAAGAGTATTTCGGAGATCACAGCCCTGGTATCCTTGATTTGCCAAACTAAAGCCAGTGCTTTCCTACTTCTGGACTTCTTGTTGATGAAAAAGAAAAAAGAAAAAAAGAAAAAAGAAATTGAACTCAATGCTAATTAATACAACTGGTACCAATGTTGAATTCAGATTTAGACATGTTAAACTTGAAAGTAACAATAGAATACCCAGGTAAAACGTTTCAACAGAGGTTTGAAAATTATAAGCTAGCTTCACATTAAAACTACCTGGAGAGTTAAAAAAGAGAAACCATACCTGGGTCCACCCAGGCTAATTGAATCAGAAACTGAGAGTGGGTCACTTAACCTCTCAGAGGTGGGGATGATCTGACAGTAGAGCAAGAAGTCAAGAGTCTTAGCCTGGTTGCCTCTATTTCCACATAGAATTAGGAGGTAAAATCATAAGCAGAAGTACTGGGCTGGGAAACTTGAGGACTGTTTGAAATCGCTCTTGTTTTAAAAGTTTTTTTTTAAATTGAAGTATAGTTGGTTTACAATGTTGTGTTAGTTTCAGATATACAGCAATGTGATTCATATATATATATTCATATATAGAACATATATATTATATATATTCATATTCTTTTCCATTATGGTTTTTTACAGGATATTGAATATAGTTCTCCATGCATACAGTAGGACCTTGTTGTTTACCAATTTTATATATAGTAGTTTGTATCTGCTAATCCCAAACTCCTGATTTATCCCTCCCCACTCCGTTTCCCCTTTGGTAACCATAAGTTCGTTTTCTAAGTCTGTGAGTCTGTTTCTGTTTTGTAAATAAGTTCATTTGCATCATTTTTTTAGATTCCACATACAAGTGATGTATGATATTTGTCTTTCTCTGTCTGACTTACTTCACATAGTATGATCATCTCTAGGTTCATCTATGAAATAGTTCTTGAAGGAGATGGGAGAGATTGCTATCGAGGGACATATGGAAAAATTTCCAGGAACCATGAATGGGGGTTGGGAAGATGAAGCCAGAAATGAAGAATCTATAGAACCAATTCAAGTGATTTGGCATTTTCTCCAGTAGAGGTTGAAGGTCTAGGTTTAAGATCAGAGAAGGAAAATAGTTGCATTGATTTCAGCATTGGCCAATTGAGTACAGAGGAAAAACAAAAGACAAGTTGGTTGAGGATGTTAACAAGAAGAGAGGCTGATGATGTAAACCATGTTTTATGGGCTAGATAAGTAAGGAAATAAAATCAACCTGAGGCAAATAAATTTGGGAGAAAATCAGGATCCAAAGAATGGTTCTCTGGATGAAATTTGAACAACAGATATTATACACATTGGGGAATGGGGGAGTTAGAAGATTAAGAGGTCTTGATTGATGCAAGTGTAGTGTGTTGGCATTCTTTAAATTAAGGGTTACAAAGTAGAGTAGTTCCCTGTGACATCAAGGTCCAGGGTGTGGCCATTTGTCTGAATGATTCCAAAGGAGTTAACAATGACTGAAATTGAAGAAGGAGGGAACTGAGACAAAGTTGCTGGATCATCCTCTTTACAGGAAAACTGAAGCCACCGAGGATGATTATGAAATCTCAATTAGAGCAGTTGACTCAACCAAGACCAAAGTCTTCAGTCAATATGAGGGGCTGACTGGGAAGTGGGCAGGTGATAACAAGGTGAAGAGTAGAAGAACCAGCCAGATGTCTTAAGGCTCTACAGGGAAGATATTCACCCAAGAGTAGGGAGAAAATGTTTGGAAAAGAGGGAACCTTGTAACTCTGACAGGGAGGGAAGGAAAGCATGAGAATGAGAAAATACAGAGGGATCTAAAAGGGGAAACAGCTAAGTTAGACTTATTGTCAGAGGGGTTTTAGAGATGGAAGGACACTAGGGATCCCCTAATCCAAACGTCTTGTTTCAAATGGTGAAACAGAAACTCAGAGGGGGCCAGCAGTTCTCAAAGTCACACCACTAGTTAGCAGAATCTGGGTTTATTCATCTGCTGGTTATTGGTTATTAATTAATCAAATATTTATTGAGTAATTAGGGCCAAGATTCAGGGTTACCAAAATCAATAAGCTCAGAATTTGTCCTCAAGGAACTCATAGCATTGTGGGACAAGTGGATGAAGTCTGAAAATAATTCAAATATAGTGTTATACAGGGCAGGAGAGGGCCTTACAAAGGTTGATGTGGAAGTACAGGGATGAGCCTCTTGCCTGGGGGAGGGAGTAAAGCTGTGTGATTGTGATAGGGGTCTTGGTGGCATCAGAGCAATGTAGATAGAACACAGTATGTGATTGAGAAAATTAGACAAAGGTGCTTTTTCTTTCAGGCCAAGGCAACACTCACTCAAGGCACAGAGCTTGTCACATTGACTTTGACCTAGATTTCCTCCAGCTGCCACCCTCCTCCTCTCAACCTTCAGAGCAATCTACTTGGAGTAAGGACATTAGGTAGTGGAGGAGAACTGGAAACTGACAATTGTGGGAAACACTAGAAACAGGTGTCATGAAGTTTTAAAATAAGAAAACCAAGGGTGGAATGTACTGTTATTAAGTTTACATCGAAGCAATTTTTTATTTTTGCCCGCACCACGAGGCTTTTGTGTGATCTTAGTTTCCTGACCAGGGTTTGAACCCGGGTCCTCGGCGGTAAAACACCGAGTCCTAACCAATGGACCGCCAGGGAATTCCCCAAAAGCAATTTTTAGTCTTTCATTTCATCCATCCTGTGGTCAAGTCCATGCAGTTCCTCCACACCCAAAAGGGAGGGTGATAGGACGATGATTTGGAGACCTTGGTTATTGTAAGTGGTAAAGTGCTTTAGACCCAAACAAGACGTACTTTTCCTGCCTATGCAGATATGGCTACAGAGTAGTTTTTCCTTACAGAAAAAAAGATAAAATGTAACAAGAGACATGAGAAAAAAGTGTTAACCGGTCAAAGTGAAACTATATTAGAGCAAGTTATCGAGGTTAGGTAATGTGTTTGCAAGCTTCAAATCTCAGTGGCCCCAAATAATAAAGGTTTATTTCTCTTGTTGCTACATTGGCAACATAGGGATTCTGTTTCACATCAGCCCCAGTCAGAGATGCAGACTGAAGAAGGTCCTGTCTTCTAGAGATTACTGGATACTGAGGGAAATGAAGGGAGACAATGTGCAGGGTTTGCACTGGGAATAAAATGATTCTGTCCTGAAGCAACATGTGTCTTTTCTGTTCAATTTTATTGGTCAAAGCAAGCCATGTGGCCATGCTCAACTTCATGGTAGTAGGGAGGTACAATCCTACATGTGCTAGAAGGGAACAAAATTGTAATATATAGTGAATAGAATGAAGATTACCGGATAAACTTCTTATAGCATCTCTGAGAGCCCACTGGTTTCCCGTTTCTCCCTTCATCAACCTACTCTACATACTTCTACCATAGTAACCTTCTTAAAATGGAAAATTCCTCTTCCTATAAACTTCCACAGCTTCTCCTTACCTTCTGAATCAAGTCCCAAATCTTTAGATCTACTTTGCAGGACCATTACCATCTATTCCAGGTCTACTTTTCCAGACTAATCTGGGATGTCTTCTTTCACGCTCCACGCACTACTCATCTATCCCCACCCCCATCTTTACCATTTAAGTTTTCATTCGTTTTTTTTCAAATGTTAGCTTAAATGCCACAATCACCACAAAACAAAGTATTTTGCAATTCTTCCAGTTGGCATCTTTTCAGTGTTTTGTCAGTGATTCCCAATAAACATTGCTTATAGCCCTGCTTTCATAATAGAAGTCTGCATCCATGCCTCTTCCCCATTAGATAATAAGTTATTTGAGGATAGAAACAATATCTTGTTCATCATTATGTGACTCCCTTCCTGCCTTTGTCAAAGTGTCAAGCACAGATCTTGATGCATGAGAGGCATTCATTTTATGTTGCCCTCCTTGATTTGATCTGGTTGAGCCTTAATCTATCATGTCCTTCCTGATCTTCTGCTTGTAGTTCCAAGGACTTTCATAGATAAAGTAGAGTTTCCCTGTTTGTGCTCATTATTAATATCCTGGGTTGAATGTTAGATATTCAGAGGTCAATTGTTTTTAACTATTGTGAAAAAAATGGTGCTCTGAAAATGGAAAGGGAATGTAATTGGTTGGGAAATCTTTTAGGAAAAAGCGGGAAAGAGAAAGAGAGAGAAGACTATATACATACTCTTTTTAAAGAAAACCAGAATGATAGCTACCATCAGACTACTTTTTATAGATAATTTCAGTTAAAATTTTTTTTTCTCATTAGAATGTGAATGTTTGGAGAAGATAGAGTACATTGAGACATCTTTATACCTACCATACATGCACTGTCATGCTCAATACAACTGAGTTTCTTGTCAATTCTGTTAAATCTTGGCTTCTCCCCCATTGTGTGCATAGGTTGTGTTCACGTGGGGCTAAATCAGGATTATCATTTTATAATACTGGAAATGTTTGAGACCTAAGACATTATCGATTTGACTTTTTTTTACATTATAGATAAAGAAATTGAGTTATAGGGAGAAGAAGCGACATTATTTTCTTCTGAGCGTGCTATACAGACATTCAAAGATTCCATCAAGTCTTTTCCTTTTGGAAAGTCTAAAATGCAAAACGATAATACTGACTAATGATCAGACATATTAGTGAAATCAGAGTAATTACTTGCATGATATTATTGAGTAGATATTAAATGTCAGCTACCTTGCTAACTGCTGGAAATTCAAAGAGAAAGGACATGATTTCCTGTATATAATAGCTCTAAGTCTAGTCTATAATGTGTCAGGTACCTTGCTGGGTGCTCTGGGAGACTGTTTACCACTTAGTGCCTCATGGAGATGTTTTAAATGCAATTATGCACTCATGTTGCTGAAGTATTTTTCAGTTAAGTACTTTTAAGTTAAGATTATTCATTGAATTCTCTAATTGTTGGTTTAAAAGTTTCAAGATAAATCAGTTCTTTAAGATTAATGAGGGGCCATAATGATGACAAAATGTATATCTAAACTGGATATTCTTTTTTTTTTTTTTTTGTGGTACGCGGGCCTCTCACTGTTGTGGCCTCTCCCGTTGCGGAGCACAGGCTCCGGACACGCAGGCTCAGCGGCCATGGCTCACGGGCCCAGCCGCTCCGCGGCATGTGGGATCTTCCCGGATCGGGGCACGAACCCGTGTCCCCTGCATCGGCAGGCGGACTCTCAACCACTGCGCCACCAGGGAAGCCCTGGATATTCATTTCAATCATAATTTCAAAACAAAATGAACTGACCATGGGCGATGCTTTCCTGTATTGAAAGTCTAGATTTAAGAACACAAAACTCTATTGCTGAGTTTCAGGACAGAAGCAGCAGTAGCAGAATTAACAACAATAATGTCAACAAGATCTCAGAAAATTAAAAACAAATTCTTTAAATAGTTCTATGTTTTATATTGGATGTGAAAAGAGGAAGGGCTGAATGATAATCAGTATATTTATTTAGAATCAGAGAAGGGCAGAGGACTCAAAAAACATTCAAAGAAATCTCACCTTAGCATTGATCTCAATCACAGAGAAAACACAAATGTGATTCTGAGGATTATGTTTCACCGAGAGCAAAGGGGAGCAACTGAAAAGAGAGATGGTGAAGGTGACAATGAGATGGTGGAACTACTCGGGAAATTAAAACCATAATAAGGCACCAGTGGGTTGTGTTTCTGTCCCTTTGCAATAACAGAATGTGAACAGAAGGGTCAGAGAGCAAAGGTTGAAGTTCAGCTTAGAAAATGAGGGCTGTCACGGGGCTTCAGGCTGTGCATATGGCAGGTGGAACAAGGCTGACAAATTAGACAGCTCTGGACAACATTCATGGTTGAAAATCGGGTCTCTTCACTTTGCTACAAAAGACTGAGTCTAGTGTAGGTAAGAAAGAGGAGTAGCATCAGTTCATGAAGCTTTTAAAATGGGCAATATGCTGTCTCAGCTTAGAGGAAGGCAGAAGAGGAGACCGAACAGGGAAAGTGGGTGTTGGGTGTGGGATTGGAAGTGTGAAAGTCAAAAAAGAAAACTAAAGAGGAAAAAAACACAGATGTGAGAGAGAAAAAGAAAGTGCAAGAAGGTAGAGATAAAAATGATATGAGAGCCAATATAAGCAAGTTAGACTGTGAGAGGAAAAATAAATGGAAAGAGCAAGAAAAAATGTGTTGGGAGGAGATCAATAGACAAAGATGAGAGCTAAAGAGAAAGGGTCAGAGGAAAGAAGACAGGCGAAAGCCAAAAAAGAACAACAAATGCAGGCACTCCACTGCAAATTCAGGCCTGTTTCAGTGTGCAGTTTCAAGGGGACTGCTCAGAGCTCTCTGCTGTCAGCCAGGAAGAAAGGAAGGGAGAGTGAGAAGGCAGAGGTGAGAACAGGGTTCAGGCACACAGGTAGGTCCGGTGGATGGAGCTGAGCCCTTAGAATGACAGAGGCAGAAGCTCTCCTTTCCTTATCTACTGCATGCTAAAACCAGAAGATTGGTCTTTATTTTTTCCCTTTTTTCTTTATCTACTTCATGCTAAAACTGGGAGATTGCTCTTTATTATTTTCATTTTTTCCTTATAAGCTATCTTTGTTTCACATGCTCTCCAAAGCCATTAAAATGTTTGTAGCAAAGCTTTTCAGTTGGTCTGTGTACAGGTAATAATATTCAGACCAAGAGGTTATTATAAGGAAGGGAGATTACAGGTTTTCCCAAGTGGAGATTTAAGTAATACTTAACAGTCTGGGCCATCTGGTGAATACCATGGAAAACAAATTGCCTTTCATAAGCAGTTTTACTATTGCTATACCATGTTAATTTGGGTGGACAAACTATTCCTTAAGGGGTTTCGTACAGACAAAGAATAGACAGCAGCTTCTCTGTCCTTTCTCTGGCTTCTCAAGACTACAAAATGTCTTTGTTTTTCAGCCTGTCAGGGCCACAATGGTTGGGAATATTTATTTGCCTTCTTTTAAGAGTCCAGGTGACACCCACTAATAGATTAAAAGGTACTGGTTGAGCACCTACTATGTGATCGGATGTTATGAGACAGGCACAGAATTATAATTGTCTTATGGACTGTCAGTAAGTATAAATTTACACCCATGAATGTTCTATATCTTCATAAGTGCTTGGCATACACACAGGTGCATTTGTCAAAATCAGTAAATGTGCGCTTAAGATTGTGCATTTCATTGCATTTAACTTTTACTTCATAAGAAAAACACTGGACATAAATATTGAAACCTATTCACCACTATGCATATATGCATGCTGAAATATTTGGGGTGAAGGGTACTGATGTCTGCAATTTACTTAGAAATACATCAAAAATAGAATAGACTGATGGATGGAGAGGGATAGATAGATGAAAAAGTAAGAGCAGCAAATATTAAAACTTAGGTGGTGGTATATAGGTATTCACTATAAAATTCACTTTTGCTATGTTTGAAATATTTATTTCATGAAATAATCAGTAAACAATTAAAAGCTATTGATGTAGTACTAACTCTAGGAGTTAAGAGAGTGATGGGGTAAAGAAGGAAAAAAGGGATGTGGACAGAAGGAAGATAATGAGGTATAATTGTATTAGTTATTTATTGCTGCATAAAAAATTACTGGAAAACTTATGGGTTTAAAACACCACACAGAGATGGGTTCAAGATGGCAGAGTAGAAGGATGTGTACTCACTCCTTCTTGTGACAGCACCAGAATCACAACTAACTGCTGAACATTCATCGACAGGAAGACACTGGAACTCACCAAAAAAGATACCCCACATCCAAAGACACAGGAGAAGCTGCAATGAGACGGTAGGAGGGGCTCAATCACAATAAAATCAAATACCATAACCACCGGGTGGGTGACTCACAAACTGGAGAACGATAATACCACAGAAGTCCACCAACTGGAGTGAAGCTTCTGAGCCCCATGTCAGGCTTCCCAACCTGGGGGTCCAGCAAAAGGAGGAGGAATGCCCAGAGAATCAGACTTTGAAGGTTAGCAGGATTTGATTGCAGGACTTTGACAGGACAGAGGGAAACAGAGGCTCCACTCTTGGAGGGCACATACAATGTAGTATGTGCATCAGGACCCAGGGGAAAGGAGCAGTGACACAATAGGATACTGAACCAGACCTAGCAGCTAATGTTGGAGGGTCTCCTGCAGAGGCAGGGGGTGGCTGTGTGTCACCATGGGGACAAGAACACTGGCAGCAGAAGTTCTGGGAAGTACTCCTTGGCATGAGCCCTCCCAGAGTCTGGCATTAACCCCACCAAAGAGCCTGTAGCCCCCAATGCTGGGTTGCCTCAAGCCAAACAACCAACAGAGAGGGAACTCAGACCCACTCATCAGCAGACAAGCAGATTGAAGTTTTACTGAGCTCTGCCCACCAGAGCAACACCCAGCTCTACCCACCACCAGTCCTTCCCATCAGGAAGCTTGCACAAGCCTCTTAGTTAGCCTCATCCACCAGAGGTAAGACAGCAGAAGCAAGAAGAACTACAATCCTGAAGCCTGTGGAACGAAAACTACATTCAGAGAAAGATAGAAAAAATGAAAAGGCAGATGACTATGTACCAGATGAAGGAACAAGATAAAATCCCAGAAAAACAACTAAATGAAGGGGAGATAGGCAACCTTCCAGAAAAAGAATTCAGAATAATGATAGTGAAGATGTTCCAGGACCTCGGAAAAACAATGGAGGCAAAGGTCGAGAAGATGCACGAAATGTTTAACAAAGACCTAGAAGAATTAAAGAACAAACACCTAGAAGAATTAAAGAACAAACAAACAGAGATACAATAACTGAAATGAAAAATACACTAGAAGGAATCGATAGCAGAATAACTGAGGCAGAAGAATGGGTAAGACAGAATGGTGGAAGACATTGGAAGACAGAACAGTGTAATTCACTGCTGCAGAACAGAATTAAAAAAAAAAAAGAAAAGAAATGAAGATAGCCTAAGAGACTTCTGGGACAACATTAAATGCACCAACATTCACATTATAGGGGTCCCAGAAGAAGAGAGAGAGAAAGGACCCAAGAAAATATTTGAAGAAATTATAGTCAAAAACTTCCCTAACATGGGAAAGGAAGTAGCCACCCAAGTCCGGGAAATGCAGAGAGCTGAAGGCAGAATAAACCTAAGGAGAAACATGCTGAGATGCATCGTATTCAAATTGACAAAAATTAAAGACAACGAAAAATTATTAAAAGCAACTAGGGAAAAATGACAAATAACATACAACGGAACTCCCATAAGGTTAACAGCTGATTTCTCAGCAGAAACTCTACAAACCAGAAGGGAGTGACACAATATATTTAAAGTGATGAAAGGGAAGAACCTACAACCAAGATTACTCTACCCAGCAAGGATCCCATTCAGATTTGACAGAGAAATCAAAAGCTTTACAGACAAGCAAAAGCTAAGAGAATTCAGCACCACTAAACCAGCTCTACAACAAATGCTAAAGGAACTTTTCCAAGTGGGAAACATAAGAGAAGAAAAGGACTTACAAAAACCCAAAACAATTAAGAAAATGGTAATAGGAACATACATATAGATAATTACCTTAAATGTGAATGGATTAAATGCTCCAACTAAAAGACACAAGCTAGCCGAATGGATACAAAAACAAGACCCATATGTATACTGTCTGCAAGAGACCCACTTCAGACTAGGGACACATACAGACTGAAAGTGAGGAGATGGAAAAAGATATTACATGCAAATGGAAATTCAAAGAAAGTTGGAGTAGCAATACTCATATCAGATAAAATAGATTTAAAATAGGGCTTCCCTGGTGGCACAGTGGTTGAGAGTCTGCCTGCCGATGCAGGGGACACGGGTTCGTGCCCCAGTCCAGGAAGATCCCACATGCCACAGGGTGGCTGGGCCCATGAGCCATGGCCACTGAGTCTGTGCATCCGGAGCCTGTGCTCCACAACGGGAGAAGCCACAGCAGTGAGAGGCCTGCATACCGAAAAAAAAAAAAAAAAAAATTGGTTAAAGACCTAAATGTAAGACTGGACACTATAAAGCTCTTAGAGGAAAACATAGGAAGAACACTCTTTGACATAAATCACAGCAAGATCATTTTTGACCCACCTCCTAGAGTAATGGAAATAAAAACAAAAATAAACAAATGGTACCTAATGAAACTTAAAAGCTTTTGCACAACAAAGGAAACTATAAACAAGATGAAAAGATAACCCTTAGAATGGGAGAAAATATTTGCAAATGAAACAACTGATAAAGGATTAATCTCCAAAATGTATAAACAGCTCATGCAGCTCAATATTAAAGAAACAAACTACCCAATCCAAAAATGGTCAGAAGACCGAAATAGACAATTCTCCAGAGAAGACACAGATGGCCAAGAAGCACATGAAAAGCTGCTCAACATCACTAATTATTAGAGAAATGCAAATCAAAACTACAATGAGGTATCACCTCACACCAGTTAGAATGGACATCATCAGAAAATCTACAAACAACAAATGCTGGAGAGGATGTGGAGAAAAGGGAACCTTCTTGCACTGTTGGTGGGAATGTAAATTGATACAGCCACTATGGAGAACAGTATGGAGGTTCCTTAAAAAACTAAAAATAGAATTACCATATGATCCAGCAATTCCACTACTGGGCATATACCCAGAGAAAACCATAATTCCAAAAGACACATGCACCCCAATGTTCATTGCTATTTACAATAGCCAGGTCATGGAAGCAACCTAAATGCCCATCGACAGACGAATGGATAAAGGAGATGTGGTACATATATACAATGGAATATTACTCAGCCAGTAAAAGGAACGGAATTGGGTCATTTGTAGAGACATGGATGGACCTAGAGACTGCCATACAAAGTGAAGTAAGTGAGAAAGACAAAAACAAATATCGTATATTAACACATATATGTGGAACCTAGAAAAATGGGACAGATGAACCGGTTTGCAGGGCAGAAATTGAGACACAGATGTAGAGAACAAATGTATGGACACCAAGTGGGGAAAGCAGTGGGGCGGGGGTGGTGGTGTGATGAATTGGGAGATTGGGATTGACATGTATACACTAATATGTATAATATAGATAATTAATAAGAAGCTGCTGTATAAAAATATAAATTAAAAATAAATAAATAAAACAATTAAAAAAAAAAATAAACATCACATATTTACTATCCCATTGTTTCTGTGTCAGGAATACAGGAATGGCTTAGCTGGGTGGTTCTGTCCCAGGGTCTTTCATGAGGTTGCAGACAGGATGTTTTCAGGGATGCAGTCATTTCTTTCTTTCTTTTTTTTAGATTTTTTTTATGTGGACAATTTTTTTAGTCTTTATTGAATTTGTTACAATATTGTTTCTGTTTTATGTTTTGATTTTTGTCCTTGAGGCATATGGGATCCTAGCTCCCCAACCAGGGATTGAACCCTCACCCACTGCCTTGGAAGGTGAAGTCTTAACCACTGGACCATTAGGGAAGTCCCAGGGATGCAGTCATTTGAAGTCTTGCCTGGGGCCAGAGAATTTGCTTCCAAAATAGCTCACCTCACCTGGATGCTGGCAGGAGGTCTCAGTTCCCACGAAGCAGACCTCTCCATTTGCTGCTTGAGTGTCCTCACCACATGGCAGCTGGCTTTCCCCAGAGTGAGTGATCCAAGACAGAGAACGGGAAAGAGATGCCGTGCCTTTTATAACCTAGTTACACTCCGTAACTTCTGCCATATTCTATTTGTTACACTCAAATCACTAAGTCCAGCCCACGCTTAAGCAGAGGAGAATTAGTTTCCATCTTCTGCAGGGAGGAATGTCGAAAAATTTGTCGACATGTTTTAAAACCACGATAAAAGCTTAGGTGGTATTTTAGTAGAATGGCTTGCTTTCATAAGCAGATGGTTAAGGAGTCCTCAGTCTCAGCGTTGCTGAGAGGCTTGTCTGAAGAAAACACAATACAGAATAAGGCAAAACAATAGCAAAGCACAGACTTGACTCCTGTGAAGCCTGGGAGGAAGGCAAGGCTGAAAAACCTTTATTCTAGCAAAACCTCCTCATCTAGATGACTATAGAATTCCCACTGGGGCCTATGGATTCAGGGCTGGGTGAGATTGTGAACAAGGCTAGCCTTGGTTTTCTTTGTTTTTGTTTTTTGTTTTCCTTTTTTTGTTTGTTTTTTTTGCGGTACGCGGGCCTCTCACTGCTGTGGCCTCTCCCGTTGCGGAGCACAGGCTCCGGACGCGCAGGCTCAGCGGCCGCGGCTCACAGGCCCAGCTGCTCCGCGGCATGTGGGATCTTCCCGGACCAGGGCACGAACCCGCGTTCCCTGCATCGGCAGGCGGACTCTCAACCACTGCACCACCAGGGAAGCCCTCTTTGTTTTAATTAAGGTAAAATTCACATTACACAAAATTCAGCTTTTTCACCATTTTAAAGTGCATAGTTCAGTGGCTTTTAGTATATTCCCAATGGTGTGAAGTCATCACCACTCTTTAATCCCAGATAGTCCCTCCCAAAGAAACCCTGTACCCATTAATCATCACTGCCAATTTTCTCCCTCCTACCTCCCAACCACCAATCTATTTTTTTCTATATGGGTTTGCCATGACTTTATGGTTCTGAGTCAAGAACCAAAGAGGAACCAAGGTCAGACTACCTGCAGAGGAGAGTCTAACATGTGTGGGAAAGTGGGAATTGACAAATCCAAGAGAGCTAGTGGAAAGATGATACAATCCCAAGTAACAGAAAAGAGAGAATAATGTGAGTATACTTACATAAGTAGTTTGGGGCCATCTTATAAACTTAGACACACTAAAAGGGAGTGGTCATTTGAATGCGTATTACCTGAAAATTAAGAGTGATTCTAGAGTGTCACTGGATTCTAAAATTTTCCTTAGAAGAACATCCACACATTATCCTTGGCACAGGATGAAAGATGTAGCGGTTCAACCCCAAATTGGCTGTGCTCCAATAAGAAATGTCATCTAGTTATTTTAGAAGCATAGATAAGAATCTGGTGGAGAACAACTGACTAGTGAAATAATAAAAATCTAGATGTCATTTTGAGGGGCAGTTTGGGGAATCAGTTCAGTGTATTGGTTAACTGTATCTTCTTGAGCTGGACATCCTATGTTTGAATTCCAGCTCTGTGACCTTGGGCAAGTGACTTAACCTTTCTGCCTCTTTTGTAACCTAGGAAACTAAGTAATAGTAAAGTAAAATGATGCCCATTACATTGTAGGATTGTTAAGTGGAATAAATGAACCAACACACTGAAGACTTACGAACAGTGCCCAGCACACTACTGTAGGCATCCACAGATGTTTGCGCTGATCACCTTACCATTGAAGAAAGCACACTCTTTAGGGGAAACTAAAGAGATGTAATGTTTCTTTCATCAAATTATTTTAACATATAAAATCCTACATATTTTGTACTAGGCCCTGGGCAGATGGAGTTTTAACTGTTCACAGTGTAAGACTGTGAACGAAGATACTGCAAATTCAGTAGCAGCGTCAATCTGCTGACAGTAACTGTTTCCCTTTGACATTTCTCAAAACCAGGACACCGTCGTGAATGCTCCAAGTGTGTGAAAGAACTCCTCAAAGAGACTCTAAGCTTTAAAAATACGAATCTGCATCTGGAATCACTCCTGTGAACAACACATTTTATGATTCAAATATCTCCTGGCATCTCTGTGTCACCAACTCTTTTTAAAATAATGGAATTCTATAATGGAGAAAACATTGCTCTATAAAACATAAAGTTTGGCTGTCAAAAAAAAGGGAGAAAAAAAGGAATGGGTGAAAGATTTAGTAACTGAGTCCTACGGTTAGAAGTGGGTTGGTAAGGGTACTGCCAATAGGTCAAATGACCAGAGTAAGCCATGCTATCAAATAGGATAGAATATGTGGGAGACCAAGCTCCTTTATGCCTAGCTTTTAGGATACTGTGGTTCAGCTGAAACCTGTCAACACGTGCTAAGGATCAAAGTCATTAAAATAAAAAAAGGATCAAAATGATTATTTAAAGAGTACCATGAGAACTGAAGATAACCATTTGGTAATACCACTTGCCAAACAGGTTGTGCCTAAAATCAGCTTATCAACTGACTGTCAGTCTTTCTCCAGGATATGTTAAGTTTCAACCCAGTCCACTTTTCTAGTCATCTAGAGATGACTGCTAATTTAGTAACCAAATTCGTAAAGGATTTTCTAATGAAATAAGGTGCAAGAGAGAAAAGGGGTTAGGGGAGAGATAGAGAGAGAGACAGAAAGAATAAATGTATTCATAAAACCCCAAATCTTCCTTTATGACTTATTCCTACAATCAGATCAGTGGGTATAGGTGATGCTTGATGACCTGTCAGATGCGTCCTGTGTATATATGTCATGATGCCATTGTAGATGGGTGTCAAAATCTCAATACTGCTGTTTAAAATTTCTGGCTGCTAGGCCATAGCTAACCTGCTTCTGGCCTATAAACAAGCCTGCCCCATCTACAAACTTATTGTAATAGTAAGCTGCATTAGCCAGCCAGGGCTCTGTTTCTACTCAGGCCACTTGACCACTGTCCTATGTGTCCTGTGTTACACTGAATTCATTTCTGAAAGACTGAACTTCTGGCCTTCTGATGCATAACCATTCTGTAATTCCCCCTCCTCTTCTGGTAACATATCCTCTATTTGCACTCTGCCTCTATGTGTTTAGGGTTCATATGCAATTTTTCTGACATTTGGACTTCAGTTTTTTTCTTTAGATTTCGGGTGAGTTTAACCCTTTGACTTTCAGTTTTCAATGTAGTTTAATATAGTTATCCCTGCACTATCCCAGCCCACTAAAATCCAATGTCCAATGGGTGGCTAGGCCAATATTGACCTCTTAAGGGAGGAATTAAAAAATGGGCCATTATTCAGACAGACATCTAGAAAATCCTCTCTGTCTTGTACAAATATAAGCAATACTAAACTGGACTTTGGCAGAGTTTTAAGAGACAAGTGAAAGAATAGAAAGTCTGTTTAGTGGCCCCTCCCCAACTTTCTGGGATATATGATGGCTTAGGTACCCATTTATTTGATTGTCTAGTTTACTGATTGAGTTGAAGTAACTGCAGTCAGAAATAACAAGACTTTTATCACAGCACAATCATGAAGGAATAGAGAGATTTATTCTGATCAGTGTTAATATTTAGATATCAGAAGCATGAAACATCTACCTAAATTACTGGGAATTAATCATTGAGGTAACATAGCCCACCTGAGTCAGGGCAAATTGACAAACTGATATCTGACACCAATATTTAGATATTACGTTGAAAAGGCTTGGGTTCAAACTCTGTTTGATGCTGATGCTAAAAAAGACCTTAGATGAGGGCCATGGAAATGTATCTATAGGAGATGGTGTCTGAAGAAGCCAGACTGCTTTTTGGAACTCTTACTGAGTACATTAAAAACAAGTTTTACTAATGAGAAGTGACGTTGCTCCGTGGTTAATCGTGTTAAAGAAATGTTCCACATAATCACCGTGAAATTGAATGTTGGTAAATAAGCTGCTTAATATTTATTTAAATAATTTTGTAAATGAAGAGGAATAAGAAGTAAGACGTTCGATCATGATAAAAAGATTTGCCCTGAGAAGCCACTCACTTCAGAGAGCCGAAATATAATTGCAGATGTTCTAGGAGCTGTTCTAAAGCCAAGGTATGGTTTCAGTTATCTAGATTGTATTAGGAATTTTATGTGGATAAATCAGGGCATGCAATTCATGTATAAATGCTGGTCATTTTGATGGAAAAATGTAAAGGGAAGATCAGAGTTCAGACATTTGCATTCTCTTTGAGGTGTTTCTGAAGATCCTGTGGCTTGATAAAGCACAGCATCCTTGAGGGTGGGGAGCTGCTTGCCCTCTTTTCTTTAAAGTGACCCCTTGGACTTTTGGAGAGGAATCAGAAGCGACACACAACTTTCTCTATCTAGAAAGCAAAGGCCTGTATGATGACTTTAGGCACTAGCTAAGGAAAAATTTATTACTCACCCTGATCATGAGCGAAGAATTGTGACACCCATTACCAACGGGGAAAAGTCTCCTGGCAAAGTATCTGTGTAAGTAACTAAAACTTTTAGGAAATTATATCCCACTATCACTTTCTGTCAGTTGGATGCATAGATGATAAATATAAATAACACATATCATTTTTGTGACTCTATGTGCTTCATAGAGATCTATAATGGAAAATGTATTTTATATATTCCATAATGTAAAATTTATTATATATAAGACAGCACAATGTATATAAACATGAAATCACCAAGAGACTTTTGAGTACTATTATTGAAAATATGATATTTAAGGAGTTGCCATAGAGAAAAGGCCTATATTGTTAAACAGTCTTTGAAAATCATGGAGACTGGAAGGGCTTCTCTTTTGGGCAAAAAGACATTAAGAAGAGGTGATGCTGAGGTCACCATTTTTGCAGTTGATTGGGAGACTGCTATGTACCTGTAGCTTTACTTACATTATATTAGTCCTTCAAATTACCCTACAAAGAGGTTCTTATTTCATTTTATACACGAGGAAACTAAGAAATAGGAAGGTTAGGTAATTTGTCTAAGTTTACAGAGCCAGGAAGTGGCAGAGCTGAGATTTAAATCCAGATCTGTCACCCATAGCCCATAACCTTTCCAGTATGCCAAACAAAATGATGTTGATTAGCTAAATGAATAATGATATTCCTGTTTCCTTCTGCTGACATGTGTGAATGGTGGGTTCCTAAAGATATGTCAGAGATTGCTGAGTTGCCAGTGGGCCTCTTCAGGAAGAAGGTGTGCTGGACCTGAGTATTATTTTAAAAGTATTCATTCATCACATATGTTTTGAGGCCCCTCCACGTTCATGACGTACTATGAAGTTTGACAGGTGATACAAAGGTGACCATGTCCGCAACTCGAATAGCGCATGCAGGGCTAGTCTTTAAAATGTAAAAATGACTTAAGAGCAAAGATTCACGAAAGACTGGCATGATGAACAAGAGCACTGAGGGCGGGGCTTGTGTTACATGCACATCAGAGTAAAGATGATGATATTTTAATCTGAAAAAGCAAGGGCTGAGAGAGACACGAGGGCATCAGATCAGGACTCAGTTGACCCTTTGGCTTCATAACCCTGAGTAGGTAATTTAAAACATTTGAAGTTTCAACTTGCTCTTTTGTGGGGATCCTAGGAAAGCCTTTTTGGTGCCTTGGTTTCCTTATTTTTGATGTAGGATTAGTAGTATCGACTTTGCCTATCTCAGATCATTGTTTTAAGAATCAATTTGAGGAACTCACAGAGTTTTAAGTTCTAAACAAGCAAAAGGAATCATCAACTTTATTAAATAAAATTAGTCCCTAGGAACCTTCAAATATGATTGACAGGTATGAGAAGCACACAAATTCAACGTATGATCCAACAGCCCCCGGTTACAGGGATACAAATGAGGGGCCACGTTCAGGTGGGAACTCAGCTGGAAACTGAGCATGGTCATTTGTTTAGAATTAGATATAACAATACTCTCTAAACCTCAAAAGGGTTGGTAGCGTGGTATAAGTAAGTGTTCATTAAATTTGAAATGTCTATGGAATGATCATAACATTGTAGGGTACTGACTGATGCCGAGTCATTTAATCTGGATGTAAAGGGGCAAATATATTAGGAGGTTTTCTGAAAAGGAAAACCAGGGTTTAAATGATTACCTGATTTTGAGCCTTCTTTTCTATGCAAGGAGAAAAGTGTGGGAAGTGAGCTATCACCTGTTTTGGGAAAGAGGTAGTATATGGTGAAGGAGGATCAGTGCTGCTCTTTGACATTAAAAAAAAATTTATTGGAATATAGCTGCTTTACAATATGTGCTAGTTTATACTGTACAGCAAAGTGAATCAGCTGTATGTATACATATATCCCCTCTTTTGGGGATTTCCTTCTCTTTTAAATCCCAATGAGACCTATGGCAACCACAAATGGATGGAACACTCTGATTATTACCTTGTCAATGCTTTCTGGAGGATACTTATCTTGCAGTGCCTCCCATACCCTTTACTATCCAGCATCCCATTACCTGGACAGCGTCTGTTGACAAAACACTCCCCACTCATAGAAATAACTCCATGTTAACTGAGGCTCATATAGATGACGCGCTGGCCTCATAATATGATCCTAAAGCCAATTCTGAATCATCAAGGTGTGATGAATTATGTTCAGAATAAATTTTATGCTCCAAATATTTTGTTATGTTCTATGTATCTTATAATAGGTAGATTATTTCAATTGTGAGTTTCTGATTGTCAGAACACCTGATTAATGAGAACGCTTTCCTTCCCTATGCTGAATAGAAGTTACTATCTTACTGATCTAGAGACGTCATGGGTTGGTGAAAATTCAAATTGGATCACATTCCTGGGGTTACAAAATTTGAGTTCAATGCCTTCCACAAGGTGAGACTTGGGTTATGAAGGGAGAAGAGAGATGCTGCAGGGAGCTGGAATAGATAATGGACAATTCACATTTATCCATCTATTACCTATCTATCATTATCCATGCAGCCTCATTTTTAAGCCTCTTGAGAACTCAATGACACTGGAAGGAGAAGAATGTAAGCTAGTGACTTAAGGGGCCAGGACCAGGAGAACGGATCTGACTGAGGTGGTCATTAATCCAAATCTCAGTATCCAAGTGGCCATAACACTGCTCCATAAAGAGGTCCAATTCTTTAAATGGCAGCAGAAATCTCACTTAAAAGACTGTTTGGGGTGGTTAGCTGTATTGTGATTACATGGAGAAGAATGTCAGCCAAAATTTGTGGTGTGGACAGCTGGGACTCAGAGTCCAGCAGAGGTTCAGAGCCCCCAGGAAGATGCACAGGAATTCAGGGCCAGGTGTTTGCCTCAAAGGGGAACTGTGGTGCAATCAGTATATCAGAGCAGAAGCCTGACTCTAAAAAGGGGTCAAGATGGGAGAAGTTAGAGGAAAAGGCTGAAGCTTAGAAGACATGAGGGTGTCCAGGCTATCTTTGGACACCAAAGATGCCCATCTTCAGGATTTCACTTACTAGGAAATATTAGATTTCCTCCTACATTTGGAGGATGAGTCTACAGGCTGAAGATCTTTATACCTACAGGCAAGCAGGGCTTTGGTTGTAAGGATGACACTGACATGTTTCCATTGTTATTCTGCTAAATGCTGTGCGTGAAGCCTTTATCTCTTCCCATTGAACGTGGGAGAGAAGGGAAATCTGTAACTGCGTTGGTGATCAGATTGTGGCCAAAGTCACACCTCTTGGCTTCTGAGGCTTGGTTAGAAAAGGCCACCCAACTCCTGCTGGTTTCTTTTGGGAAATTCTCTCTAAGAGCCTTTGGCTGCCATGTAAGAAGCCCAGCCACTCTGAGACCAGCATGTAGAGAGAGAACATAGAATGATTATATGCACAGAGAGATGCCCAGTGAGCCCCAGCTGTTCCAGTCACAACTGTTTTGAGTCTTCCCAGTCCAAGCACCAGAGAAGTGAATAAAGAAATATTTGGATCCACTTAAGTCACTGTTCCACTGCAACCTCTTTAAAGATGTTGAGCAAGAACTGCCTTACTGTCTTAGTCCATTTGAGCTGCTTTCACAAAAGTACCATCAACTGGTTAGCCTACAAACAACAGAAATTTGTTTGTCACAGTTCTAGAGGCTGAAAAGTCCAAGATTATGGTGCCAGCAGATTCAGTGTCTGGTGAAAACCCTGCTTCCTCATAGATAGGCATCTTCTCACTCTAACCTCACATAACGTGATGGAAGGAACAAAGGAACTTTCTTGGACCTCTTTTATAAGTGCATTAATTCTATTTATGGGTCCCACCCTCATAACCCAATCACCTTCCAAAGGTTGTCCCACCTCCTAATATTATCACGTTGGGCACTAGATTTTTTTTTTCCCTTTTTTTTTGGCCTCACCACGTGGCTTGCAGGATCTTAATTCCCCAACCAAGGATTGAACCCAGACCCCAGGCAGTGGAAGCGTGGAGTCCTAACCACTGAACAGCCAGGGAATTCCCAGATTTTCAACATATGAATTTTCTGGGGGATACAAACATTCAATCTATGACACTCACTGAGCCCAGTCAATTCCTAGATTCATTAGCAAAATTAATAGTTGTACTTCTTTAAGCCATTCTTTTGGGGAAGTCAGCGCTTGGCAATAGATAACCAAAACACAATTTAATGACCATTTCTATGGAGTCTCTGCTTCCTGAGGGGAGGGGGTACAGGCGGTGGTGGTAGTGAGAAGTATCGTCCCTGAGTTTGATGGGATGGTGAAACGGGATCAGGTGGAAGTTGCCCCTTACTGCAGCAATAGTTCCTGTCTTTCTACTCGCTAATTTTACACTGTCCCTTCTACCTTCCCCTTCCCTTCCTGCCCTGCTTCTATGAAAAAAAAGGGACACATGTATTCCTTGCACCTCTTTTCGGAGCACATAGGTAGACTCCTAAAAGATTCCCTGTCTCTCTTGAAGTTAGGTTGAGGCCAGAGTGATATAAGCATGCCCCCTTCTTGCATGCCTAGCCCTAAAGCCTTCCTATGTGACACTTGGATACTCTCTCTTTTATCTTGGAGGCCATGTTTCAGAAGGTGTAGGAGGGCAATGCAACCCACATTGGCTGTGACATGAGGAAGAAATAAACTTCTACTCTGTTAAGCCACTGAGATGCTGAGTATTGAGGCTATTTGTTCAGCAGCCAGTGAGCATTACCCTAACTTATGCAGAATCCTTTGATCTGACTCACTTTTTGCTGACATGGAAGGCACCTAGGGGGAGCAGTCCTTTCTGTGAATATCTCACAAAACCTCAGCCCGTCCTTTCACTCTTTTGTTTTCTTTCAGTTTTATCGAGATATAATTAGCATACAGCACTGTATAAGTTTAAGGTGTAGAGCATAATGATTTGACTGCCTCTCATTTCCAACCCTCCTGTGGGGTACATAGAATATGATCAAAGAGGCAGAACCCCCTTGGGACTCTGAGACCTACTCCCTTGTTATACCCCCCTCAATCTTATAAAATCACACGTTTCTAACGTGTGCTAAAGGAACTTAGCCGTCATGTTTCCCTGCCAGTGTGGCCTATGATTTACACAGAAGAGATCAAAATTCTGTATTTCATAACTGAATTTTCTCTCCTAAAGAAATCACAGCAATAAACTTCAAAGCAGATGACACAAGAGTAGGGGGAAGAAATGTAGAGAAAACTATCAACTCCCCCCCACCCCAAAAGAAGGCTGATCTTTCTTAAAGATACTGTTTTTTGTCAGTCAAATTAAAATATGTTTTTCCACAGATAAGTCAACTTCTCAATTGATAGTCAATTCAAGGAAGATTGAGTCAGTTCAGAAAATAAAACAGTGGTGTAGAAAAGTTAAGCTATAATCTGGTTTTTCAGTTGAAGTGTTCTCAAGAGTTGTGTATTTTCCAACTGCCCCCCTCTTCCCAGTGAAAAGGGAAAGAGATTAAATAATACCCTCAAATGCTCTTCTAATTGTCATAGTCATTACCACTTTCCCGATTGTTCTGTATTTTTCTCTCCCACACACAAACACATATGCATTCGGGTTTCTAATCATCCACCAGCACATGAGAATCATGGCCATCTTAGACATTTGGAGATACTCAAAAGTGATGGGGGGAGGGGAAGAGGGACCAACTACCCTTTGCCCCAGGAGGGAGTTCTTCCTGCCCAGAAGCTAATAGCACAACATCGCCCCACAGGTCATTCGACCCCACAGTTAAGAAAAAAAATGCTGGCACCAGAGATAAAAGGGATATAATGAAAATGTAAACGAAAAACTTTATACCAGGCATGGCCTGACAGAGGGAAGATTGATATCCCATGATGCTTTGTCTTGATGAGACAATGAAAAATAACCACCACAGCAGCTGTGTCAATATCAGACTTGGTAATGCACCACTGGCTGTGGGTTTTTATTTAATCCGCTTTGCTTTAAGATGATAACGGTTGTTACTTTTCAGTGCCTGTCTGTCAGCGCCCAGCATTGCAATATTCCTCCGCAGCTCTGCGAGCGGGTTTCATTTATTTTAAAATACCATTTCACACACTGCTGACTTTTAACAGTGTTCTGTGTGAGTTTGTGAGATTGAATAGTGACAGAAACAACACTTTTTATGAGAATACAGAATATTAAAAACGGGGCACAATATACAGATGGCAGTTTTCACTACAGCTTGTTTTTTTCCCCCTTGCTTCTGCTACTGAGCTTTCCCACTGAATGCATTTGTAGTAACACCATAAATGTCACTTTCACTGACTGCCTTTTGGCATTTTATTTAAATGGAATTCAACTCCCGCTTGCTGCTGCCACTGTTGCCGCTGCTGTTACCAACTTGTTTTAGGGTGGCTCTGTTTTACAGAATCGTCCCATTGGCTTCATTCTTTGGGGCCCCAGATCGGGAAATAGAAGAATAACTGCTCAAACCCTAATGGCAAAGAGTCAAGGTCCAAGGATTCCAAAAGAAAAACTTTACCGGCGGAGGTGACTATAGACATACGTGTTTGACCTTCACAGCCACCACTTAGCGGAAAATACTTCTCAACTCAGAATACTTCTGACTGGGACATAAGTTACTTCCTTGTTGCGGGGAAAAAACAACATATACAAACTGTCTTCAGTTGAAAGCCACAGGAAAACAGAGAGACGGGGCTCTGAGTGACGTATCTGGACCTTGGGTCTATTATTACTGACTAGCAGTACTTTGGTTGGGACGTTTACCTGGGACCTGGCTTCTCTCCATCGATTCTTATCTTGGCAGATACATGCTTATGCTGCTGGGCCTCTAGACACGTACAAGGGGGCATCTTGCTGCCAACATGATGTTGATGTGTGCAAATTCCCCTTTCTCTCTTGCACGAAACATCTGTTGCTCCATCAATTCCAGAGACAAAGTAGAATAGACAGGGGTGGTGAAGGCTTTTCCTGGGAGAACCTGCAATTTGGGGAAAACTGGATTCTTGTCTAGGCCAAATGAGGCTAGAAATGATCTGCTTAATGCAGCCATATAAATGTGTTCACATCTCACAGGCTCGCGCCTGAATCAGAGGCCTAAGAGATTTCCAGCTGAGAGCTCAAATTTTCAGAAAATTGGAATCTTTATAGAAAAAATAGTTAAACAGAAAATGCAATTCAAAACCTCAGTCCTGGCCTGTATACTGTGGCCTTCATGGCCCTCTTGTACAATACCCCTTAGAAACAAGTAAAGATGGGAATGTTGGGTAGGTCCAAAAGCATTTTTACAAACCTAACGAGTTTGTGGAGACATCTGAAAGTCTGTCTCAATCTCTTTTTATCCTTTTAATTAGAAAAGTTGGGAGAGGTAGGAATGGGAGACTAGAGAGATCCCCATAAAATAAACTTTGGAATCTCTTTGTTTTGGACTGTTTATACTTCAGATTAACTTCCATAAGCCTTTCAGAAGTGCTGAAGCAAAGGTAACAGGACAGCAAATTAGGCCACAAAAATATTTAAATAAATTTGGGAAATGAAACTATTCAAGACCCCTGAAATAAAGGAGGAAAGAAAGAGAAAAGAGAAGTAGGACCCAGGCAAGGACAACGTTTTATACTATTTATGCATTTCAGATAATACCTAGCACAGAAATCTGTCTCTTCAAGTGCACTCCCATCTCAGTGAATGGGAAAAAACATCTAAGCAGTTTCTTTAGACAAAAATCTTGGGTGTCATTCTAAACTCCTCTTGTTTGGCAACCTTCTCCAATCAATCACTAAGTTCTGACAAGAGATCTTCTTAATATGATTTAAATGCATCTATAATTCTCTCCATCCTCACTTCCACCAACATTAAATTGTGTCACTGTTGATGTATCAGTAGTCTCCTTGTTCTCTTTTCTCCTCAAATCCATCCTTAATAATGTTGCTGGAATATCATTCTAAACAAACACCCAGCAGTGACACTTCACCCTTCAAAACCTATGCACTGTTCCTTGCTGATGTGACCTCATGAAAGAAGTTTTCTCTGAGTGCTTGAGCTCACTGTCATCTTTATCCTCCTTTACTTACTGTAAGCATGTTTCATGTGACTTGGCCTGTGTTTGTTGTCCTTTTTTAATCTTCTCATTTACATATGTCTTTTCTCCTGTCTTAGAATGTAAGGGATCACATTTATGTTCTTTGGTACCATCAACAGTAGCTAGTTGGCTGTTGGGTGCAGTGCCATACCCCCGATGAATTATGGGTAAAAATTATAGGGTTTACTGAATGTTTGTGTCTGAGTAACATGCAGCACAGCACCTGACCCAGTTATCAATGATAGAGCTTTTTGAAACTTAAGGCACCAATTATGAGGCAGAGGAAAAGCAACTCTCTACTGTGTGTGATGGTCACCAGCATGATCTTCAGCCAAGCTTATAAGTGAGGGAAAATCCCCTGTCTGAGGTCAGAGATCTCAGGGTTTGCCTAGAAAATCTTGGGATAGAGATGGTATTTCTCCTCCCAAATCCTTCTGCTCAACTACACTGACTTTTTTGTTGTTGCTGTTGCTATGATTAGAATTGAAGTCAGTAACTCTTCTCTTGGGCTGTTGAGAAGAACTAGACGCATCTCTCCCACCATCTTAACTGGACAGTCAGCAAAGGAGCGATGGGGCCTCCCTTTCAAGGGTTTGTGAACCATCTGTCTTTCTCTGGAAGGGAAAATTACTATCGGAAAGGTGGGCAAATCTCATCTCTAAGTTTCTTCTTCTACTGGTTCTTTATATTTTAGGCTTTGTCATTGAATGTGTATAATTAGTTTGGACTGACAATTTCATTTTTTAAATGGGAATAGCTGTTATTTTAAAATTTCTGTGGAGTTTTGGGAGAACATTTTTGACTTTATGATTTCTAGAAGCTCTCTTTGTAGTCTCCCTCTCTCTCTGCCTTTTGTTTTCTCTCTATATTTTGCATCCTCTACTCACCTCACAAACATATATGCCTTTTATTTATTTATTTATATTTTAGTTTCATAGTGATACTAAATAGTACCAGCGGAGTACTGGTACTATCTCTTTCCATGACCTCCACTTAGGATCAAAAGGAAAAAAAATATTGGGGAGAATAAAACTCAGCTAAAACAAGTTTACCCAAAGATGCAGCCCAAATGCCTTTTCCTTTAGCTTCCATAAGAAATCTAATACTAAAATCTGAAAAAGGTGACAAAAACAAAGGTGTCTTCCAGGATGAGCCAAAGGATCTTTCAGGATGGGAGATGTGTGACAGGAAGTCCAAGCCCTCTGCGACCCAAGAAGCATCACCACGGTAGGGTTGTCACAAGCGGAGCTGTGAGTCAGCTGTTTCTCCAGAGGCTTCCTACCAAGAAGTATTTCATTTTCAAGAGAAAGAGAAAAAGTATCCTCCCTCCCTATTCCGTCCTCCATAAGTAAAACAGTTTCTAAATTTCCAGGGCTTAAAATCAGAGCTAATTTGAAAAAATATTTAGAGGCCTTTCAATGCCTAAGCACACAGATACAAACCTTTTATTTTTCTTTTTAACCCTAGAGTTTTTCTCTCCATTAATTCAAGGCAATAAGAACTGGTATAGTTTCATCCTACCCCATGCCCCCATCCCCTTTCCCAGCCCAGACTCCAGAGCGAAGTTTCTGGGCCTCTAGCCACATCAGATTTCCTAAAAATTATAATTCACTTAAACTGGCATTCTTTGTTTTTTCTCAAGGTATCATGGGTGACTGTAGACTTCCTGTCATCTTATCATCTTCAAAGGGGACTTTGATATCTGGCTAAAGCCTTCTTGGTCTCTCCAAAAGACATCTAAAATATTGGGGAGACGGGCTTCCCTGGTGCCGCAGTGGTTGAGAGTCCGCCTGCCGATTCACGGGACACGGGTTCGTGCCCCGGTCCGGGAAGATCCCACATGCCGTGGAGCAGCTGGGCCCATGAGCCATGGCCGCTGAGCCTGCGCGTCCAGAGCCTGTGCTCTGCAATGGGAGAGGCCACAGCAGTGAGAGGCCCGTGTACCGCAAAAAAAAAAAAAAAAAAAAAATTTGGAGAGATTTGGTGTCTTTGTTGACATCACATCCAATGCCCCCAAATTACAGTTCCTTGCCATGTTTGATTCTAATCTTTCTTCCATCTCCTCCCCTCCAGCACCCCTGTAATATTCTATATTCTGACCTAACCTTTGTCTTCCTTATGTTTGTCTCTGTTATTTACACTACCCATCTGTGCTCTGCTCTAACTGTGATCTCCAATTCTTTGACTCCTCCTGTTCTCCAAGTCTGTCAGGACGCCCACCCCTGCCTGACTTCTCCTCACTCACAATCCAGGATAGTCACCATCCTAGTACATCATGGAATCTTTTGGTGGGGACAGTGGACATCCCTCACTCCCTTGTTTTCCTGCCCCCTTCTCTCAGGGCTGCTCAAGAACCATGCCACGCATTCCTTGTCTACTTCTCTTCTCACCTTCCGAAGCAGTTCTTTCAAGGCTTCACTTTTCCTTGCAAATTCCCTGCCTCCACAGCCAGCCTTCTTCCCAGAAGGAAATAGAGGGCATTAGGCTTCTAACTAGCCCACTGCTGGACGCTCATACCCTTGCGAAATTAACTACCACTTATATTCTAAGCACTCCCAAATCTGTACTTTCATCTCCAGCTTGTTCTCTTCACTGATATTGGAACCCATGAATCCCACTCCCCAATGAAAATTTATTGTTGATTGTTGCTCATTTGTCTTAAAAATCAACAGGCCCCACACTGAATTTATTATATTCCTATTCTTAAACCTGGGATGTAATATAAACTTCATCATATATTCATGTTATTTTGAATTAAGTCAGAAACGAGAACAACTAAATGATTTTAAAACTATTGAGAAATAGAGCCAGAAGGACTTAATGATCAATCGAATATGCAGGGGTAGCCACAAGTCTAAGATAATCTCTAGATTTAGCTTTAAGTGACCTGAGTTGTGTGGTTTCCTAACAGGAGAGGGAATATAAAAGGAAGAATGCATTCGGCAGTTAAAAAAATGAGGTCATTTCTGGACAAGTATAATTTGAATGAATTTGATATTCAGAATGCAGGTAAATGAGTTTTGGCTTCAGGTAAAAGAACTGAAAGTAAAAGATATATTTTGAAGTTATCAGTATAGAGGTGGTAGAAGTTGTTGGGCTGGAAAGTGTTGCCCAGGAAGATTTTCAGTGAGAAAAGATCAAGAGTAAAAGCCTAGGGAACATCATTGTTTAAAGGTAAGTTGAAAAAGAAACCGAATATGAAACTAAGGAGAAGGTGATAACACACAAGTAAGTTGGATAATTTGAGGGAAAAGAAGTGCTCAAAAGAATCGATGTCAAGAAGAAATTAACTATGATAAGAACTGTTCAGTGGCTGTTGGACTTGGCAATTAGTGGGTAATTACTGACGTTAGCGATAATCATTTCAGCGGAAGGGTTCACAGGGAAGACAGATTTCAAAGGGATAAGGAGGGAATGTAAACTCAAATGGGAGAGAGGGACACACGCATCATCTCTGTAGTGTAAAGCAGACCTGCGGAGAGTTATAATACAGGTATTGATGGGCTGTGGGCGGAGCAGGGAGAAGCATTTCCTGTGAGTTTGGAGATTGGTGAAGGCTTCTTTGAAAAGGTAGTATTTCAGCATGGCTTTTTAAGGATAGGCAGGATTTTTAATCGATGTTATTGAAGCATAGTTTACATATAATAAAATGTGCCCATTTTAAGTCTGCAGTTCAAAGAGTTTGACAAATATTTGTACCCATGACAACCTCAGTCAATATATAGAACATTTCCATCATCCCAAAATATGCTGTCATGCCCAAGTGCAGTCAATACTTACTCTACTCCCAGCACCAGTCAACTCCTGCTTTTCTTTCAGTCACTGCAGATTAATTTTTTTGTGGTCTGTAATTCCATATAAATGAGATCATAGATATGCGTTCTTATGTGCAGCATATTTTTTTTTCTATTCATGCATGTGGTTGCATATTTAAGCAGTTGTTTCTTTTAATGGTGAGTAGTATTCCATTGTATACCACAATTTGTTTATCCATTCGCCTGTTGATGGACATTTGGGCTGTTTCCAGTTTGTAGCTACTGTGAATAAAGCAGCTTATAAATATTCATGATCAAGTCTTTCTGTGGACACATATTTTTACTTTTCTTGGCTATACACCTAACAGAGGAATTTCTGTGTCATATGGTAAGTGTAACTTCATAAGAAACTGACACATTGTTTCACAAAGTGGTTGTAAATTTTTACATCCCAATCAGCAATATAGGAGAATTCCAGTTGCTCTACATCTTCATCAGCAGTTGATATGTCAGGTTTTAAACTTTAGCCACTATAGAGGGTGTGTAGTGATATCTCATTATGGTGGTCAAGTGCTTTTTCTGCATGAGACACAATCTTGTAGTTTTTCTGTGATTTATTTTATTGTAATGTCTTTTTGGAATCAGTTTAATGTTGGCCTCAAACAGTGGGTTGGGAAGCATATCCCCTTCTCTATTTCCTGAAATTGTTTGTATAAGTTTAGTAATATTTATTTAATTGTTTGATGGAACTCAGAATGAAGCCACCTGGACTTGGAGTTTTCTTTGTGGGAATGTTTCTAATAAAAAATTTAATTCCTTTAATAGATTCAAGAGTATTCAGCTTTTGTATTTAAGGAAATTTCGGAAATGTTTTTCAAGGAATTCATACATTTTATATAAATTGTCAACTTTATAGGCAGGAAGTTGTTTTTAATATTCCTCTATAAGAGTATTTGGAAATGTTTTCAAATTTACAAAAAGAATTGCAAAAGAAATTCCAGAAAAACTCATGTCTTTTACTCAAATTTACCTCTTGCTAACATTTTACCTCATTTGCATAATTATTTGTTCTGTCGTCTCTCTCTCTCTCTCTCTCATAATTTTTCTTGACCTTTTGAGGGTAAGTTATATACATCGTGACCATTTGACACTAAATACTTCAGTGTGTGTTTTCTAAAAATAAGGATATTATTTTACATAATCATAGTCCAGTTATCAACTTCATATATTTACATTGATTCAATGTTTTTATCTAATCTATCATTCATATTCTAATTTTGTCAGTTGATCTAACATTGTGCTTTATCACAAATATTTCTCTGTTCCCTAGAGGATTCAGTCTGGTATCATGCATTGTATTTATTGGGTTGGTCAAAAAGTTTGTTCGGGTTTTTCCATAAGATGTTACAAACTTTATGGCCAACCCAATAGTTGTCATGTATCTTTAGCTTCCATTAATCTGGATCATTTCTATAGTCATTCTTTGACTTTAATGATATATAAACCTTATGGGGATTCCCTTGTGTGTTATTTGTTGTTTTTCCCTTGCTGCTTTTAATATGCTTTCTTTGTATTTAATTTTTGATAGTTTGATTAATATGTGTCTTGGTGTATTTCTCCTTGTATTTATCCTGTATGGGACTCTCTGTGCTTCCTGGACTTGATTAACTATTTCCTTTCCCATATTAGGGAAGTTTTCAACTATAATCTCTTCAAATATTTTCTCAGTCCCTTTCTTTTTTTTTGTATCCTTTTAAATAGTATTGGGATTTGTTCTATCAGACAGTGTAATTTCTTGTGGATCAGGTGATTCTTCTGAGGTATGTTTTTAAACTTTTGTTAAGGCAGAAGTACAGTAGCCTTTACTCTTCACACGAGTAAAGTATGAACCTCACAGTGTTCTAATGAATGTCCTGTTTATTTGACACAATCTTTCCTCTCTGGCTGGTAGGAACCCAAAGGATTTACAACCTGTGTGAAGCTCTGAGAATTGTTTGGCTTATAGTTCCTCATTATTTGCTCTTTCCTGGGCATGACCTGGGGAGTTTACTTATGTATGCACAGATCAGCCAAAGACCTTAGGGACCCATGCTGATTTCTGGAGAACTTTCCCTATGTAGTTCCCTCTTCTTTGGTACTCTACCCTACAAAGACTAGCCACACTCGTATTTCTGAACTCCACTCTCTGTCTCCTTAATTCTCTGACTGCCAGGCTTTGTCTAGATTCCTTCTTCCTACATTATACAGTCCAGAAATTTCTTCCTGGTAGAAATCCAGGGTAATTATAGGGTTCACTTCAGTTGTTTTCCTTCTCTTAAGAAACAAAGCCTTCTGCTGCTTTTTTTTTCATTGCCTGAAGATAATAGTTTCAGACATATTATCCAGTTTATGGAGGGAGGTAATGTCCCATAGAAATTACTTTTTTATTGGCAGAAGTAGAAATGAAGTATGATTTTTTAAATACTGGAAATGGAGTGAATGAGCAGCCCAGGAAAAAAAGCAAATAATAAGCAAAGGCAGTGAGGGGCAAAATTCTGTGTTCAAACAATAATGGGCTGTTTGGGTCACTGGAGAGAACTATTTGAAGAGGAGGAAAGAATTGGAGATGTGGCCTAAAAAGCCTTATTCACTGTAGCCTACAAACATTTCTCTAGGTACTGTTTGTGAAGGGACTTTTCAGATGTAACACCAGTCTCAAATCAGTTGACCACAAAATACAGAGGTAAACCAGGTGACCTAATCACATGAGCCTTTTAAAGGCAGAAAGTTTTCTCTGAATGGTTACAGAAGAAGAAATCAGAGAGATTAAAAAAAAGAAAATGTGAGAGGGATTTTCCATGAGGGAGGTTCTCTGTTGCTGGTTTTATAATGGAGCTGGACCTGGGCAAGGAGCAGCTCTTAGAGCCGAGATCTGTTCCTGGCTGACACCAGCAAGTTCATGGGGACCTCAGTCCTATAACTACAAGAATGGGACTCATTCTCAGCCTGCTGACATCTTGATTTCAACCTTAGCTTGGAACCCAGCCATGTTCTGTCAAACTTCTGACCTACAGAATTATGAACTAGTAAATAAGTGTTCTTTTAAGCTTTTAAATTTGTAGTGACTTTTTTAAAACACAGCAATAGAAAACTAACACAGAGGCTAGTAAGATGTTTTATAGTGCAGTTTATCAAGATTAATTATAAAAGCCCTGATTTTAGAGATTTAATTGTATTACTTTAAGACTACTTGCTAAAGATTTTTGTGTGTTGAAAATTTGCTCACAAGGAGATGGAACAATCTTCAACCCACCCATTGGAATATTAGGTGTGTATATCAATATGCCTAGGGTAAAGGGAGTAATTTTCTAGGATTGGACCAGGAGAGATGCCTACTTGGCTCTTGTCCTTTAGATCAACATACCCCACTTCTGCAACATACACTTGTCACCTAAAGGTTTGCCACAACTGGTGTTTATGACATTCAACTAGTACCAAACTTGCCCACTCCCTACCTTGACGATGCTTGTTCAGTTTGCAATCTGGATGCACGTGAATTCTTGGTTCTTTCACCCATTTTGATCCTTATCTTCTAACTCCTAAGACTTGGTATCTGAATGTGTTTTTCCTTGTAAATATATCTTGGATTTTCTTTATAGACCTGGACCTGGTTACTCATCCACTTCCTGGATTCATCATTACATATAATTTGAAATATTGAATATAGTACGATCCTTACAACATACATGCCTAGTACCCATTCAGGTCAGCCTGGTCTCTCTGGTAATGGTGTGACTCATACATTCTATATAAAATCCTGAATTCTGGGTGTCCTTCTTTTCCATCCAGGAAATTGAGATGAAATTACCAGTAGGCATTTGAGGAAGAGATCACAGACCTCTGTATACAGGTGATCATGTGGGATATCCAATGAAAACATGAGAAGAAAGTTAGTCTGTACAATAAATATGGCAACAGCTTTTATTTACATCTTTACATCTGTTGCTATTGCTGTACATGGAAACTATTGCAACCCATCTAGAAAACTGGGTACTCATTGCTGAATATGGCCATAACCTTCATGCTGTTGCTGGAATGTCCTCCCCTGTCTTCTGTAACTGGAGAAATACTACTGAGCCTTCACTATTTCTCTACTAAGCTGTAGATCCATTGGAGCTGGTTGTGATTGGGTCTTGGTCATATATGAATCCTTAACCAAGGAGCTCTCCTCCTCTAGCTTTGAGAAAGACAAACATGGGGAATTTAGTAAAGGAAGAAACACTTTCCTCTTCCCAGCAGACTAGAGAATGAAGTCAAATCTGCTAATCAATATTATTACAGATGTTCTGCCAGACCCCCTCACAGTGCCTTGAATTTTGGTAGTGCAGAGGAAGGTCGAAAATTTCTATATAGGTGGGATCGTTGAGACAAAGTGAGATGGGGTGGGAGAGTGCTAAGGAGACTTGGCTTGGAGCTGGATTTGTGTAGAAAGCATGCTTAACACTTAGATTAAGTAATTTTTAGACTAGGTTTGGTAGTTACTGATGGATATCATAAGGTAGAAGAGTTATAAAGCTTTTTTTGCTAGCCCTGAGATACTCTTTGTGTCTACTACTGAAATGATTTTAATAGAGTTGAAAAGAGAGAGTTTGATTAATCTCATCCCATGCAGCCAAATGTGCTTGCCTAGGCAGTTCCTATAAGTTACAGGAATCAATAAAAAATATCCCTTGTGCAAAAATTAGACTTGAAGTCTTAAGTGATCTTATGTGATCCAAAACATAGGGAGGACAAAAATGCAGTAATATTCATACCTCATATAATTGCCCATAGCTCGTATCCCAGAAATGAGATATACAAAAATCTATTTCCCATTTGAAATCAAGGGAAGTCTCAGAGTCAAGGAAAACCAAGTACACTAATTTTTCTTTTCTTTTTATGAACTTAAGTAATGGAAGGAGGATTGTGCATATGTAGGAGAAGGCAAAGTTTGCTTCTGAATTCAGACTTTTCTATTTGATTTATTCCTCGGTGAAACCCCTCTGGGGAAGAGGCACTATGCATTATACAGTATATTTTGCCTGATATCATAACTCAAAAGTCAGTGAGCACATAAAATTAAAATGTCTCTCTCTTAAAGCATAGCCCAAAACTGTGCATTAACAGTACATAAGAGGAATTACAATCTAAAAGAAGTTTATATTATTTTTCTTTTATCTAAAAGTTCTTAAGAAAATGAGGACAAGATGTTATACTAGGTGTTTGGGGATCTTGAACCACATTCATGCGTTGAATGTGAGAACTTCAGAAATATAATTCACCAAACTTAAATTCATAATTTGATAGTGGATGAACGGATAAAAAAGATGTGAGATATACACACACACATACACACACACACACAATGGAATATTATTCAGCCACAAGAAAGAAGGAAATCCTGCCACTTGTGAAAACAAGGGTGGAACTCGAGGGCATTATGCTGAGTGAAATGACAGAGAAAGACAAATATATATAATATCGATATCACTTATATGTGGAATCTAAAGAAGCTGAGCTCAGAAACAGAAACTAGATTTATGGTACCTGGGGCTGAGCAGTGGGTGAAAAGGGGAGATGTTGGTCAAAGAATACAAACTTCCAGTTATAAGATGAATAAGTTCTGGGGAATAATACTGCATTATATAATACTTGAAAGTTTCTAAGAAAGTAGACCTTAGATGTTCTTACCACAAAAGAGTATTGGCAATTATGTGACATGGTGGAGGTGTTAGCTAATTTTGTGGTGGTAATCATTTTGCAATATGTAAGTGTATCAAATTAATATGTTGTACCTCTTAAACTTACACAATGTTATATGTCAGTTATATCTCAATAAAGCTGGAAGAAACAGACCAGGGTTGCTTGGAAGTAGGAATGCTAAGGCTTGAACTATCTGTGCAGGTGTGCTCTGGGCATCTCCAGAAGAGATTAGTTTATTAATAACCTATATTTTTTCTTTTCATCACTGATTCAGGTAATATCCTTTGTCATATAGGGGGATGGGGTATTAGATTTAACTTTTAATGGGCATCTCCATATATTGTAATATTGTTGCTGATGTAACAAGGTAGAGAAATTCACATTATGCTTGTGGATAAGTATTTTCCTAGTCATTTGGCTTTGTTTTCAGTTGTTTTGTTCAATTTTGTCTTTTAGAAAGGAGTGAAGATTTTCCTTTAACTGCTGGACCCTGGAAATGGGTCATATTGTTTCAAGTATTCAGCTTTATAAAAAAAAGTCCTAAGGAGGATAAAGTAGTCTATTTTGTAAGGGTCTGTTTGTGAATTGTTTTCACTGTTTCATCTAATACTATTCTAGGTTTATAAAAGCCAAAGGGGTCTGTGGGACCTTCCCAGACCGGGGCACAAACCCATGTACCCTGCACCGGTAGGCGGACTCTCAATCACTGTGCCACCAGGGAAGCCCCCAAAGGGGCCTTTTGTGTCTGAGGGCCTAACAAGAGCAGAGACAGGGAACTGGATAGATAAGGGGATAGAGGCAAGATATAGACAGACAGACAGACAAGAAATGGGCCTGGCATTCAGATCCCTGGGCCCTTTGCCTGAGTGTGGCCCTTTCACTGACCCAAAGTCTGAAAGTTCCAGGGCCTGCAGACCTGGAGAGGTCCTACCCTGAGTGCCTGGGAAGTGCCCGAGACCAGAAGATGGACCTCAGACATGGCTGGGGAAACTTGCACAGGGAGCCTATGATGGGTCAGTGAGACTTAATTTGGCTGGTACCTTAACTAAGCACTGGGATCTTAAACATCAACTCTTGCTGTGGGTGGGAACATTTTCTGTGCTTGGAAATGCTGGCCACTCTCTTTCTCTGGAGTGGGATCTTTAAAATGTAGTTAGTATGACTGAGGAACTAAGTTTTAGTTCCTCAATTAAATTTTATTTAATTTGAATTACTTTTATTTTAATGGGCATGTCTAGCTAGTGGCTACCATATTGGATATAGAACTTTCCCATCATCACAGAAAGTTTAATAGAACAGCACTGCTCTAGTCTTTTACCCAGACAAGCCTAAGCCTAACTTGCAAGGGTTCTAGCAGGTTCCTCAACACTAAACTCCAAGGGGACTCTTAGGAGTCAGGATCTGGGGTACCTGTACCTCAGAAACAGACTGGGACATGTTTAGCCCCCTAGCCTAGGCCAGAGAGGAGTGGAAACTACCATAATATGCATATTCAACACCTTGAGAAATGAAAAGCTTAATTTATAAGGTCATTGAGGAATAGGTTATCACAAAGTTGAAGTTGAGGATAGAAGATGGTTAAAAAGAAAACTTTAAAGATGTTGCCATTAGAAGGAAGCATCTGACATTAATTTAGAGAAACTCTAGTTGAGACAACTTTTTCTGAATGAGAAAAATTTTTCATTTTGGACCTGTTCTGAAAGTTGCTTTTTCCTCATCAAAACCTGGAAAGGCTAAATTCCTAGGGAAATTGCTTAAGTTCTGTGCAGTAAAAACTAAAATTGTGATAACTATAAAACGGCAGTAGATGAAGCTCAGTATTTATGTACTGAATTTGAGCAATTTCAGAGATCAGCATTCCTTGATGGTGGTTCAAATGCTCTAATGTAAGGATGCAACGTTTCCACTGCAGACCAGTGTGGGATAAAGCATGAGCCTCTGTTTCTTTGATCTCATCTCTGTTGACCTCTTCCTCCACCGCCCTTAAGCCACCCTCTCCCAGGGTCACAACACAAGTCTTGCCATCACCAGAAACTATCAATTTCAGACACTTCACTTTCCAGCCCAACATTTCTTATATTCTATGTTCCTCCAAATTTTCTTCTGTGGGTATACTAACATTTGTAAATTATTTATTTACTTTTATAGAAATTAAATCATACTGTGTAATACTGTTCTTCCACTCTTTCTTTTCATCTAACAATATATTATCAACAACTGTTCTATACCAGATTCTTCTAACTTTTGGAATATATTACTAGTTCCTTGATTTTAAACTTTTTACTTTATACATATATACATATACACATATATGTGTGTGTGTATATATATATATATATATATATATATATATACACACACACACACACATATATATATACAAAGCCTTAGCCACATCTTGCAAATTGTTATATGATATATTTTCATTATTATTCAGTTTAATACAATCTCCAGTTTCCATTGAGATTTCTTCTTTGATTCATGTTATTTAAAAGTATATTGATTGTATGCTTGAAAGCCAAGGATCACTAGTTTCTTTAATGAGAAATGATAGTTAAAGACCATAACATGGACTCTAGTGGTGCTTATTCCTTTTTGGTTGGTCAGTGTTTCTGGGCCTCTTCAATGAATAGAATTAAGAAATATGTACTAACTTTTAAAATATATGATACATTCAAATGTAAAATTAAACTTCAGAAAAACAAATAGTATATTGATTAATTTACAAACGCTTGGAATATGGGGACTTTATAGTCATCTTTTCATTATTGATTTCTAGCTTTAGGTACCACAATAGAAAACAAACGACATGGTTTAAATATTTTTGAGTTTGCTGATATTTACTTTATGGTCAATTTTGGTAAATATCTCTGTGTGTTTGAGAATTTGTATTCTGAAGTGATTGGCCCAGTACACTGTGTATGTCAATTAGATAAAGTCAATTAGATAAAACTAATTGTTTTATTCGAACATGTTTGAATCTTCTATAGCCTCTGATTTTTTTTTAAATGCTTGTTTGCTCTATTAGTTGTTGAGAAAAAACATTGAATCTTGCATAATGATTGGGAATCTTATATAATTCTTCAGTCTGTCAATATTTCAAAATTTTGTATCTATTTTGGGTTGTTATTGCTAGCTGTAAAGAAGTTTAAATTGTTTTATCTTCCTGGTGAATTTACACTTTCATTGTCTTAAAAAGTCCTCAATTTGCAGTATTGCTTCTTGCCCTAAAGTATACTGTTGTTTATTATGTATTTTGGTTTTCCATCATATAGACCTGAATATTTTTTTTAAGTGCCAGGCAGGCATTATTTTGTCACAATTTATAGAAATAATTTGAGAATAGAGTGACGTTTTTCTTTCAGGGGATTTAGTTTGCATCATAGTCTACTAGGGGCATAGCAATTGCAGATTTGAACAAAAACCTACTGAATTCTGAATCACTGTTACTCCTACTTTGTAGCTTTTTGATGTTTGAGCCCAGAGGGAGGGATAGTGATTAGGGTACTCCTTACTGGTAGTCCCAGGACTCTGATTTTGTCTTCCTGTCCTCTTTCAGTTGCCTCTTCTGGGAACAGGAGATGCTGCTAAGGGAAAATGTCCTCTAATGCTTTGCTCAACTCTTTGGCTTGCCTTCTTCTGGACCTTGGCCCCATAATTAGCTGGAACCTTGTTATGTTTATAATAACTCAAGCAGATAAATATGTGTATCTGTGTGAGTGTATTCCAGTTATTCTAGTTGTTTTTTGTGAGAGAGTTTATCAGAATTGTTTTGGCATTTCCTCTCCTTCACTCTTCAACTGATTCAAACTGGTTTCCTTATCTACCATTCAGCTGCTTTGTTAACATCATATTGGCCACCATGTTTCCATATTGATTAATATTTTCTTGAGTCTCATCTTACTTGAATCCTCAGTAGCATTTGGCACCACCGATTATTCTTTCTACCTTGAAATCTTCTTCTCTCTTGAGTTCTATAACCCCACACTCGTTTTTTCTCTTACCTCTCAGACATCTCTATCTCAGTTTTCACTGATGGCTTTTTTTACTTTACCTCCAAATGTTACCTTTTCTTTTCTTTTTTCACATTCTCAACTAAAGTGGTTTTATCCATTCCTGTAGTTTTAAACAACAGATGAAAAAAAGAAAAAAACACTGAGATTTATTGGTAATACCTGCTTCTTTCTCACCTCTCATCAAGTCTTTCATTACCCCCTATAGTTCCAACCTCCAAAATGTTTATTCTCTTGGCACCACAAAACTCAAAGCTGTATTGATTTCTCACTTGAACTAAAGCCAAACATTTCTAACTGACCCCTTTGTTTTTCCTTGTTTCTTCCCCTTCATTTCATTCTCCACATAACAGTCAATTTGCTTTTTAAATATGTGAATTGGATTTTGTCATTCATGTGTTTAAAAATCCCTCTTGACTTCTCATTACAGTGAAAATAAAATAAAAGCCCCCCTTTTCTTCTGATGTCTGTGTCTCTCAGGTATAGTGTTCAGCTTCTAAAATAGATATCCAACTAAGGTATTTAAACAAATCAAAGGTTTATTCTTTCATGTAGAAGAACTATGAAAAACATTCATCTAGTGTTGGTTTGGTGGTTCCACAAAGTCATGCGGTACCCTGGGTCATTTGATGGTGTTAGTCTGCCATTCTTAGCCTTGGCTTCCATCTTCAATGTGGCCCTATGATCATAACATAACAGAACTTACAGCTATTTATTTTTCAAATGGGAAGAAACAAAAAGAAAAGATGCAAAAGCGCCCCCTCCAGTTCTTTATTCCCGCTTTGAAGGAACTTTTCTGGAGGTTCTCAGCCAAGTTCTGCTATGTCTCCTTGGGCAGAACCTAATCACATGTCTATATCTATAGTCAGAGGAGGCTAAGAAAGATGATATTTTATCTGAGTACATTTCCAACCTCCAAAAAAAAGCCAAAAAACAAAAAAACAACCTAGCTTGTCCTATAAGAGAAAAGACTACTACAAGTCTCTACCACAAGTCCTAAATGATTTTAACCCTGGCTCATTCTCCAACCCTATGATACAACCTCTTTCTCTGCTTTTCACATCTTGGCTGCATGATTTTTTGTGATCATTGTCTAAATTATGATTTTCCTGTTAACCTCCACCATAGAAATCTTTGTGCCTTATAGTCTTTCATTAAAAGCCTTTGCTTTTAATGATTTGGCTGAACTGCTCACCATCCAGTAAACTGTATATTGTTCTTATCTCATGATATTAATTTATTCATTTTCAAATCATTATACTTATGAATTACCAAGTTAAATAACTATTCTATATGTGATTCAAACAGCTATATGGAACAATTGGATATCCAATGATAATCTCAGCCAAATTTCCAGTACCTACAATTAAAAGATGAGCAACATAACTATGTGTTATATCTGTAAGCACCAAGTGTTTTCTAGAAAACAAAAAATTACTTTTTTGTTTCATTTTCAGTACTTATGGCTCATATCATTGCTATTTGCAATTCAGAATGGTTATCTAGCCTGTTCAGGATCATAGATTTAGTGGCAAAGTTAAATTAGAGCTGAGGTCTGGACACTCAGACTGACATTGAAAACAACAATAACAACGAAAACCTTAGATTAGCTTAGAGAAAACAAAATCCAAATTCATGTTCAATTCCTTCGATCTTTCTTGTGGATCTTCTCATTCCTACATTTTTGCAATCTGAACCCAGACACAGTAGGGGGAAGAGGCCCAGAAAGCAGGCACACATATCAAGAATTCCAGCACTTATGTCGTCCCCTTAGAGTCAGGCATTTCCCAGAGTGTGACGGGAAGAGCTATATATTTCCTAGGTTGGGCCGGTGGTCTTTGTATCTTTAGGAAGAGTGTAAATGTGGGGTTGGCACAATCACCTCTGGGCCCTCAGAGTTTTGTGGTGGGTCCCCATGACCTTCGCATTTTTTTTTTTTTTTATTTTGCGGTACGCGGGCTTCTCACTGTTGTGGCCTCTCCCGTTGCGGAACACAGGCTCCGGACGCACAGGCCCAGGGGCCATGGCTCACGGGCCCAGCCGCCCCGCGGCACGTGGGATCCTCCCGGACCGGGGCACGAACCCGTGTCCCCTGCATCGGCAGGCGGACTCTCAACCACTGCGCCACCAGGGAAGCCCTGCCCTTCGTATTTTGTCAAAGGGCATCAGCAGCCTCCTCTCCTCTGCAGAGGGGTACGGGATGATGGTGATGGGGGAACCAATTACAGCAGCTTCTCACTGCAGTGTTCAGAGTGGCTGGGTTGTCATTCATTACTACCTAATGTTTAGCTGCAGTATGCAAACCACCAAGGCTGTGAGGAATCACGGCTGAGAAGGGAACGCCTGACAGGGGCAATAAAGCACCTTCTTCTTCAAGAGGTGCCACTGCAGGGTCGTAGAATTTGCACGCTGCTCCAGTGGCACCTGGAACTCAGGTTATTAATTATTATCCAAATCACTCTCCTTGTTACCTCCAGGCTCTCATTATGGCTGCAAACACAGGTATGTTCAACTCCCGCCCCACTGCCCCCATATATAATGCCACCACTTTGTTCTATAACTACTGAGAGCAGAAGCCCATCAGAGGAACTTTAAACAAAATAAAAGCTCTGCCGAGGACTGCTTTCTCTTGGTTTGGCTTAAAGAGGATGGCGGTAATGTAGAATACCTTCACACTGAAGTTCAGTATTCATACTCATCAAGTGGACTTAGATTCTGAGATTATCTTCTGTCCTTTTGTCACAATGCATTCACTTTGTAAAGGGCAGCATCAGCGCGGGATGCTCTTCACCACGCTCAGAATCAGGTCCTGCCATAAACAGAAAGTTAGGAGCATCTCCGAAGCAAGAGGTTAACCTGATCATTGTTGTTTATTGAGGCCCATGTAGTGCCTTTCACAAGCCTCAGAAGCTTTATGGAATTCAGACTGACCCCATAACTCTGCCTGCTGGTGAAACGTGGCCACCCTTGCTGCAGGGCTCATCTCTTCTGTAAAATCACCAGCAATTGAACAATAAATGATTTGCTTTAGAACAGTAGGCTGTCTCCTTGCCCTCACGACCTCTCTTGCTCCCCCTGGGATCTAACAGTCTCCACCGTGTTGGCCTGGCCTATTCCCCACTCCAGAGGGTGTGCCAAGAAATCCACACTACCTGCACATTTTTGGAAAGCTGATGTCTTTTACTTGCAAATTGATACCTCTATATAATCTGTATTTACATCCGTAAAAATTCGTTCTCAAATATGTGACTAGTGGATACTGACTTTTATACTAAACCAAAGCAACTGTGATAATGTGGCTATAACATTTAGCACAGTGCTAAGCAGCTTCATAAATATGGCTATCATTATTGAAATCCGTTTTAATAATAAGTATACCCAGTTGCTGACAAAATTTCTCCAATAAAGGCCGTTACCATGGGAAACTGTGTTTCTGTATATCTCTTCATTATTATTCCCATTGTCCCCAACTAGGATTTCCAGACTGGGTGTCTCTCGCAGTTTTCTCACTTTCTCTTTCTCCATGTAGTGTGTGTGTGTACAAATATATTCAATAAAAGAAAATTTCAGCTCAGTAAATATTTATATGGTTTGCTCTGCATCCTGTTACTATGCCAGCTCAGCCTGGACTCCTCAGCAATCGAGGCAGCAAAGTAGTGAACAGTATATGCCATTTTACTGGACCTTGAGTAGGAAGGATTATCCCAACAGAGTCACCATTTATGAGTATTCGGATTTTATAAAATTATACTTTATCCATGCAATATATTTGCCTCCTGCACACTCAAAATTGACTCCTGTATACGTTGAAACATGGAGGCAGCAAATTGAGGGCCAGAATGTTTTAACAGAGACATGATCTTTTTCACTGGTTCTAAAATATACACCTGGAGATTGGAAACAGGCAAGGGCTTTCAAGTGCCTTAGCTTTGCCCACTGAAAGAGTGAAAATAGAAATATTATTTCCTGAGCTCCATGGCCCACTCATCTGGCATAAGAACCCTCACAGCAATTCTTTCAAGGCAGATGCTATTCACTTATTGCAGCTGAGGGATATGAAATGGAAAATGGCCAAACGATGTTTCCAAATTGACAGAGTAAGTGGCAGAGTGTATCTTTAGCCCTAGATTTAACCAACAAAGGCTAGGTTCTAGTCACGATACCACATTTCCCTGGTGCGTGTCGGGCTTCCAAATACTCACACTGCAATTGCTCAAACATCTTTGTAAACGCCTCTCTGGGAATATCCTTAACAGCTATTTCCCCAGGTACAGAAAACATCAGTATCATTGCAACATTGTCACATCTGGTTTTTGACCCAGAAACACATTACTCACCTTAATTGTCAGACTTAGTTCCAAACACCTTTTGCCTGTTTTCAGAAATTAAAATCACCATGAAGGCATGGGAGTTTGCTCCACTGAAGATATTTAGTTTCTGAATAAACAACTCCAAAGAGGGAACACAACAGATGCTTCAAAAAACGGCAGTATCTGTGGAATCAATATACAACTCATTTGTGCGGCTTGAAACATCCTCTTATATCCTGCATTGCTCTTATTCTTGGTCACCAATCCATGCCATCTCATCTTGTCCCAATTTCCCTTTTCAGATGCAGGGGCTCTGGTACCCACAAAAATCAAAATGGGAGACCAGGGTGGCTGTGTGGTTTGGGGTCTCCCACAACAGGGTCTGGGGGCAAAAATAGAGGGATTTGAAATAAAAGGATTTCCTTCTCTTCACCTTACACCCTACTATACCCATCGTATTTCACAGTGGTGAGGTGGCCCAGGGATTGTGTCATCTCAAAGGCTGGATCCAGTTTATTGACTAAAATAGCCTAGTGTCAGCTCTGTTTGGGGAATAAAGAGAGGATTTGCTCAAACCATGGAGTGTAGAAGTGAGAAGCATCAGAGTGATCTGGAGAAGCATCTTGAAAAGCCCAGAAAAACTGTTCTCAGTGGTGACAAATGACAACAGGATTAAGTAAACTCTCCTTGGAATCCTCAGGACTTGCAAAACGCACAGGGCTTCCAGAGGTCAGCTGGAACAGGGACTTGGATGATGACCTTTAGGATATTACAGGTGTAATGTGACTAGGCAGACAAGAGAACTTGAGGACAACTGAGTTTTGTAGAAAAATAGAGAACAAATTCTATGATGTTGGTTTAAAAATGTTAAAAATTAGCATTTCTTGTTCACACATGTTACAATTAGACTGGGTCCATTAATTTTTACATATAGGAGCCAATGTATGTAAGAGATCTCACCACACTGATTGACATCTAGTAAGCATTTATATCTGTCAAGTTTTATTGAAATGTGTGATCTTTGCAGAATCACGGTAAATCAGAGAGATGCCAGAAGTTTAAATGGGCAAATGCTATTTTGATTCCCAAACAGAAAGAGAGGATGAATTTCATAAATCCTGACAAGGCTGGCACTGTTCCTTAACAAGATGCTACAATTTGTAGACATTTAGAAGTGGTAGTAGTAACAGCTAAAGGCTCAGTCTCTCTTGGGTTCACAAAGAACCTGCTGATCCAGACCAGCCCCATTTATATCTTTAACAGTATGATTAGATGACAACGTTAGGGAAATGGTGTTAACCTAGTCTAGTTGGATTTCAGCAGGGTGGGTGTTATGGACTGAATGTTTGTGTCTCCCCAATCATATGTTGAAATCCTAACCCCCCCAGTGTGATGGTATTTAGAAGTGGGGCCTCTGGGAGGTGATGAGATCATGAAGGTAGAGCCCTCATGAATGGGATAAGTACCCTCTTAAATGAGACTCCAGAAAGCTCCCTCCTCACTTCCACCAGGTGAGGACACAGCCAGAAGATGTCTATGAACCAGGAAGCTGCCCCTCACCAGACAATGAATCTCCCAGCTTCTTGATCTTGGACTACCCAGCTTCCGGGACTGTGAGAAATTAATTTTTTTTTTTTTTTTTTTGGGAAGCCCCAATTTTTGTTTTTTATAGGCCACTCATTTTATAGTATTCTATTATAGCAGCCCAAATGGACTAAGATAGCATGTAATAAAAACTCTTTCGTCATACTCTGTGGACAAGGAGAAATAAGAACTTGTCCAGTGTATCCTTATACCATATTTTGAAGCTTCCATTCAGTTTTCATTAATCTTCCTGTCTGTTAATACATGGTTTTAACTAATTACTTTTAATTCTCGAGACTTTAACATATACTTTAATCACAGAGGGCAGATTTTGCGGTTGGATAGGGGTGTGTCATTTTGGGGGGCGCGTGTTGAGCTTGAGTTGAGAAACTCACTGAGTGAGAAACTTCATGAATGACCATGTCCAAAAGACGATACTAATGAATTATCACAATATCAAAGGAATCGTGAGTGACACCCAGTAACACTGTCCTGATCAAAATTTTTATCAACAATGTGAAGAAAGCTAGTTTCAAGAAATTATTTCTTCAGATTTTTCCAACAGTGCTCTATTGTCATGATATTGTTCATCTATATTACTCATGTACTGTATCTGGCTCCTTTTTTTCTCCTCTGTTTTTCCTTTTCACATTCTGGGAGGGATAGCAAATGTAATTGTGACAGAGTCTGCATCCAAAAAGATGATTTGCTATTGAAGTTTTGGTCCTGCTGTACACATAAGTGATGATTTTCACATACAGGAAACCCCCTGTGGGCATATTCAGATCCTCATGAGCCCCCAAATGATGTTGTAGAGAAATAAAACACCTGATAATTTATAATTTCAAAAACTACGATGCATTGACAAGGCTCAACTAAAATACATGAGAATCCACAGAAGACATGCTATTTGACCCCATTTTAAACTGATATATTCCTTATCTATTTGTTCAATGTATATTTAGCACGGAATTCTATACTGGAGAATACAGTCAGAAGGCCACTTCTAACATTCTCATGCTTTCTTCTATTCCCCTAATCTGTTCAAACTAGCTATCCTGTTTGCAAGATGAGTTCCTTCATTTACCCAGAGTTAACGCCCTGAGAAAGCAGTTTAGCAATCATCTGCTGTTACTACCTGTGACCCCTCTACTCCCTAATTGGCACCTTGAAGTCATCTTATTAACCACATAAACAATTTCCCTCAAAAGTAGTTTTGCTAGGTACCTTCCCAGTGATGTTTTAGGGTCCTCGTAGACTAGGATCTTGAGAAACTGCAGGCTGGTAATCCAGCTCTGTATGTTAGCGAGAGTCCCTCATTACCAAGTGACCATGTAATTTATCATCCAGTGTGAGACACTTTTGAGAACAGGAGGAGTTATCAGTAGAATTGCTGGGATGCTGGGACAGCACTGGTCCCATGGGATTGTCCTAGGCCAATCAGGATGCAAGGTCACCCTACTCATAAAGACTCAACTGCTGCAGAGATAAAGAAAGACAACAGTTTAGGGTGAACCTCTGCATTTCTTAGCTGAAATCCATTTTCAAAGAAACCCAGGGTATTTCTTTTCTACACCTAGTTCCTGAAAAACATTCACTTTTGCCCAGCTCTTGGGAGAAGTGCATCTCACTCTGGAGGCAGCTACCTCTTTTTACTCTGGCCTAAGGCTGTGACTGAACATGGTTTCTTGTCTTGGGTCATTCCCAGGGGAGAATCAGGTACCAGTCCCTATGTGCGTTGACCTCCACGAGACACAAGTCAAGCCCCCAGGTGATTCTCTCATAGGTCTTTCATTTGACTTGAGGTGAGCCCTTTTGTGTCAGCTGGAGGTGTGGGTTCAGCTGAAGCATGGAGGACCAGTTCATGGCTCTTCCAGTTCTGCACAGAATGCCCCTAATCTCATCTGGCCATGCAGATGTACTTGACACCTACCATTTCACTCTTGGCCTTAGGGGGCTGCAGCTGAAGAAAACATCCTTCGTTAACATCCTGGTATGCTTTTCTAGAGTGCCATCAACCTAAAACAAAGATTCTTCTTATAAATTAGACCTTGAAATTTTCTTTTACAAATGTCTTTAATGACATTTTTTGACTACATCAAACCTTATACTTTTGGCAGACACTGCTAATTACCTATCTGATATCCAGTTTCTCCTCCTTTGATGACAAAACTCTGCCTTTATTTGGGTTGTAGGAAGCCTGATTAAAAAAGATTCATCTTCTTCAGATTTCCTTGAAATTGGAGATTAACACAAGACCCTGTTCTGTTCAGTGAGATGTTAAGTGGCAGTTGCTAGATGAGGTTTCTGGGAAAGCTTTTAAAAAGGACAGAGTCATTCACACATCTCTTCACTCTTTTTCTCTTCTTTTGGTCTCGATTGCAGTCACGATGCTCGGAAGTGCTTCTGCCATCTTGTGACCTTACAGGTGAGACCACACAGTAAGGATGGCAGAGCTTGAAGAATAGGAGGGTCCAGGGGTCCTTGAACCACTGTCCAGCCCTAGACTGCCTACATCTGCACTTCTTGTTCCATGCAGCAACTACAGCATTTCTTTGTGCAAGTCACTCTCTGAGAGATTTTCTGTTACTTGCAGCTGAATGTATCATATCACTGACTAATAGAGTTCTCTGAACACCCAGTGTCTTTCTCCCTGGAATAAGTAGGAAGTAAAAACAAATATGCACATACACCCAGATTATTTTGAGAGTAATAGGATGTCTGCTTATTGTTTTCTCCAGCTCTCCTAAGACTTACTTGGGGGAGGAAGAAGCAATAAAGAGAAAGGAAAAATAAAATGCTGTTTCACTAAGATCTCCCTGATATGTTGAGATGACAGGGCTGCCTATTTTGTAGCCTAAATCATCAGATGTAGCATAAAGTCCTTCCTCCTCTTGGAGCTATGGTTAGGAGTAGGTAGCAGTAAGAAATGGACACATCAGGCTGAGCAGTCCCTCAGCATATTCCATGAAGCACCTCCTACGTGCCAAAGACAGCTGGAATGGAGAAGAAGCAGGACAAAGCATCACGCTGGTGTGGCCTCCTAGGTTTGGCAGCAGTTTGGATGCCCTGGTGTGCATCACTAGCTTTTGGAATTAGTGAACTTATGGGAAGGGGTATTGGCAAAAAAACCTTGCAGTGTCCTGGCAAGAAACATAAATATGTGTGAAATGTGAAGTGACAGTTGTAAGACAATTAATTCATAGTGGTGGAGTCTGTCACACTAGGGAGGACAAGCTGGATTAGAGGATCAAGCCAACATTTAAAAAATCTTTGCCCCCCAAAAAACTTGTACATAGGGTCATCCAAAGACAGATGCAAATTTGCTTTACTGAGGATGGCAGCAAAAGGAGACGGCAGGGCTTCCCTGGTGGCGCAGTGGTTGAGAGTCCGCCTGCCAATGCAGGGGACACGGGTTCGATCCCTGGTCGGGGAAGATCCCACGTGTCGCGGAGTACCTGGGCCCGTGAGCCATGCCCTCTGAGCCTGCGCGTCCAGAGCGTGTGCTCCGCAACAAGAGAGGCTGTGACAGTGAGAGGCTCGCGCACCGCGATGAAGAGTGGCCCCTGCTCACCGCAACCGGAGAAAGTCTTCGCACAGAAACGAAGACCCAACACAGCCAAAAATAAATAAATTAATTAATTTAAAAAACTGGATAGGAAATGATGAGGAAAAGCAGAAGTATAATAATTATCTTTTTAAAAAGAAAAGGAGACAGCAGCAGGGTAAATTGAAGCAAAGAATATGGGGAATATCTCTTAGCTGAGGGAACTATTTCATGAGCCCTCAAGAAACCACTCAAGAGCCCCAAGATTTAATTGGGAAAGAAGTGGTGGAGGCAAAGCCAAAATAGGTGCTTTTGTTATTATGATTATGTTCTTTTTATCCCCAACCTGAAATGGTCTGGGAATTGCTTGTTTCTGTGAATATTTTTGCACTTAGGTTGAAGGGAGATAAAGTACATTCATTTCAGGCTCCATGTTTTCCTTCATCTTTGACCACACGTAGCACAGAGATCATGATCAATAAATGGTAAATTAATAAGGGGATTTCAATCAATCCTGGTAATAATTGTGATAATTAAGATGATGATAGCTATGATAACACTAATAGCTATGAATTTTGAGTGATGATCGTGTGTAAGATGTTATCTATGGATGAGATCTACAGATAAGAAAATAAGATGGTTGGGGGGATTTTAAAAATTGGTAAAGCCGGTTAAAGTGGCAGAGCCTGGAATCAAAGAAAAGCTGGTCTTACTCAGGAGCAGAGCTTCCTACCTCTTTGCTGTACTGCCTAGGTTAAGGGCTTTTATATAGTGAATTCTAGTATTTCCACAAAAATAATGGATATTTCTAAAAGAACTTAAAAAATGGTCCTCTGACAAAGCTAAGCAGCTAACTCCATCCACACCATCACAAAATAGCTGCTTTCCCGTTTGCCCAGTTTGCCCAGCAAGCAGACCTGCAGAGTGAATGGCTTCCTACTAGGCTCTTTCCCTTGAAACATAGGGAACAAAGAAGAGTGATGCTGTGGCACGTGTAGTCCGCTGATGCTGGGTCCGATGGTAAGATAGATGAGTAGGAGAATAACAAGGAGCAGTCACCGTGGGTGCAGGCCTGCTGCAGAGGACAGAAAAGGATTCCGGAAGAGTGTTCTAAAAGTCAACTGCACCCCCTTCCTCACCGCCCACCCCCAACACACATCTACAAACCTCCTTGAATTCCGGTGGAGGCTGAAATTTTTGACTTCAGGCTCTGGCTGACTTGTAGGAATATAAACATCAACAGGTTCCCCTGGGAATGAAGCTTGTACTGCAGCTTCATTGTAAGTTATTAATCACAATGATTTCAAGATGAAAATGTAAGCTTGCTGTTTGGCCACACACACATGTTACACATAAAAGGCTTCAAAATATCAGAAGAGCAATTTCCTCTGGGGGAAATGGAGCATGGAGCACGGCTTAGATACCAAAGCTGGGGCCACAGGGCCCTATGACAATCACCAAGCTACGGCTCCATTTGTGTCTTTGGGTTTGTCTGTTATTCTAATGGTTAGATCTCTGTCTTGTGCTGGCCAAGTTGCCTGCCTGGCTGGTTCAACACAATGAAAACTGTCTGTAGAACTGGAGCAGGTGTCAGTGAGTACCTTCAACACCATCATTGGCAACATCTGTCAGGAAAGACTTCTTACTTCCTCAAAAGGGGCCCTGGGGCTGCCCAGAGACTGCCCTGTACCCCTGTCTTCTAGAAGGTTCTAATGCAGATATATGAGGGAAAATGTGATCATGCATTGGGAAGTAGAATTAAACATCAAAATGAACATCAAAATGAACATTAACGTGGTTATAAGTTTATTTACAAGCCAAAAATAAGTTTGGTTTTAGGTTGGGAAGGGAAAAGGATGAACATAGAATTCATCCATATACACAGCCTTCTGGTTTCAAATGTTAGTGACACATGTGCTTGGTGTCAGCTCCTAAAGTGAGACCTGGAGGGGAAACAGAGGTGAAATTCTGGGGGTTGAGTATAGGAGAAACTGAGAATTTCCTCTGTGGTCCACGAGGAAAGGGCAACAAGCCTTGCCTAGCAAGGTGATCAGGGACATGCTTGTGGGGAAGGTTGGGTTTCAGGAATGATTTACAGGATGGGTGGAAAGAGAAGCGATGGGAAGAGAGGTGGCAGAGGTGAAGAACATTGTATGACAGAGCCAGGACGGACTCTCTGTTGATGTCGCCCCTGCCACTCTGGGGGTTTATGAAAGTTGACTAGATGCTCTGTTTCTAGTACTCAAAAAATGTAGAGAAAAACTCCCCAGGGACTAAGAAAAATCATAGTATGTGGATGCCCTGCATTTCTAGAGAAGAGAGTCCTGAAAATCTGGGCCTCTCCTTTTTTCAGGACTCCACTGAATTAGGAAAGTCTCAAAAGAAGGAGGAGCTGGATCCCAAATGTGCCTCTTGGGGTCCCCAGAGGGAATGAAGTCTCCCAGGGGATTTCTGAGCTGGGGAAGCAGACTCACTCCACCGCAACACCATCAGCAGGACGCGGTGAGTAAATCATCAGGCCCTCTTCTGGGGTGTGCCTGGCTCCTGCTCTGATTCTCTCCTGCTGGCATATCCGTGATGTTTATTAAGAGATGACAAGTCTATCAGGCCTCATGAGCAGTCTTTCATAAGGAGGAGATCTTCCCGTACATCCAGGGAGTGTCATCAATCTTGTGCCGGCTCTGAGCTCAGAGCCTCCGAGTGAACAAGGCCCCTTCTCCGCCCCGCCCCCTCTTTGTAACCATCTCTCACTGGCTTCCTTTGCCTCCTCTCCCGGGCTTTGTAACACAGCAGGAGGCGGCAAAAGAAGAGATGCTATATGCATGAAGTGTTCCTGGTAAAGAGACGAAGGATAGACTAAAAGGGCCCTTTCTCCTATGTTACTGGTTTTAGGGAATATATTTCATCATTAGAAAGGGAATGGGCAGAACTGAGACAGCAGAAATGACTGCTAACACAGCTAACATTGTTTATGTTACAAACATCTACAGTATACAAATGTGTTTCATATAATACATGTGAATATTACACCCCTCTCATAGAGACTCAGTGGTCCATCTTTCTAAAATATCAAAAATGTGGATATTCCATTCAGTGTGTATAGGCATTGTGTTGCCTTTCCTATGTGCCTACTTTGTTTTCTTTCCAGAAAGAAGATTTTTGTTGTAACTATCAGCATTTAATACTCAAGAAAAGACTCCATTGCTTTGCATAGGAAGCAAAACTGATACTAGTAACTAGCAATTGCAAATGGACCTCATTGAATATATGTCTTTTGAATATTATATATGTCACTATATTTGTAAGTCAAATGTGTTCCACATTTATTTTTCATTAGAAGGCCCCTAATCTGAACCACACAGCTTCAAGTCCTGAAAGACGCTCTGTCAGATGGGATAATAATATCATTTTTAAATTTCATGAAATGTATTCAGGCTTACACATCATTTTTTGGCACTGGTTCAATATTTAAACATTTCAATCTAACATGTCATAAGGTTGTTTTTTATTTGGGGATGGGAGAGAGAGAGGAAATTATTTTCCTGTATCATGAACGCTTCCAAATATTTTTTTGAATCTTCTTCTTTACTATAATATGTGCTTTTCAAAGATTTTGACACTGGGCTTTGTTCAGAGACACGAGGAAGGTCATGAAAAATGGCTCTTTTATCCTTTGCATGGCACCTCTATGACTATAGCAGGATCAGATAGGAATGAAAGATTAGGCTGGTTTCATTCACACCTGAAGGCCTTTCTAAGACTTAGCTGCTGGTAAAGTGCTTTACAATGCTTAGATTCTGTGATTTGTTTCAATCTGGAGCTATAAAGTTCCAGAAATGCTGTTTTTAGGAATATAATAAGCACCCAACGTTAAACAGTTGCATATGCCAGCCTAGCCAGGACCTACCTTGGTGTTGCAGGTGAGGGTCCCCAAGCTGCTCCATGTAACAACTGAATGTAGGCTTGTGTGTGCACATATGTGAGTGTGTGCGTATGTGTGCTATGGAGAGCAGGTATGGTTCAGACCATTAAAAGAGTAATACAGTAGCAGCATAAATGACTTCTGATGGTGAGATTGGCTCTGCTCTGGATACCTAAACAGAATCTTGTTACAGTTAAATATGAAATTATATTATTTTCCTATTTTGATGAGCACTGCTAAAACGGGGAAAAGAGCCTGGTCTTTTATGGGAAAATTAAGTAGGGCAAAAAAGTTTCCAAATCTCCAAATGAGTTATGAAAAAGATATTAGTTTTTATTAAAAATTAACTTCCATTATTGGCTTGAAAATTTAGTTCTCTTTTTTCTAGAATACGTAGAAGCCTTTGTTTGCATGGGGAAGAGTTGGGGGACCACTTCTTCACCATCATTTCAGACATGTTTTGTTTTTGTTTTTTAACAGCTTTACTGCGATATAGTTAAAATACCATGCACTTCACCCATTTGGAATGTACAATTCAATGGCTTTTTATATATTCACAGATTTGTACGACTCTCACCACGATCACGTTTAGAACATTTTATCGCTCCCAGAAAGAAAGCCTGTCTCCCTTGGCTGTTTACCTTCCAACCACCTAGGGAAGCAGGATCTATTTTCTGTTTCTATGGAATTGTCTAGTCCGAATATTTTATGTAAATGGAATCGCCTAATATGTGGCTTTGTGACTGTCTTCTTTCCCTTCGTATGATATTTTCAAGGTTCAGCCGCGTTGTTACATGTACTGGTACTTCACTCCTTTCATTGGTGGATAATCTGTTGTAATGATCAGTTTGATGGGCATTTGGTGTTGTTTCTACCTTTTGGCTACTATGAATAATGCTCCTATGAACATTCATGTACAAGTTTTTGTGTGGACATGTGTTCACTTCTCTTAGATATAAATCTAGGAATGAAATTGCTGGGATCATATGATATGTTTGTTTAATGTTTTGACAAACTACTAGACTATTTTCCAAAGAAGCTGCACCATTTTACATTTCCATTAATAGGGTGTGAGGGTTCCAGTTTCTCCACATCTTTGTTATTAACTGTCTTTTTGGTTATAACCATTCTAGTGTATATAAAGTAGTATCTCATTATGGTTTTGACTTCCATTTCCCTGATAGCTGATGCTGAGCATTTTTATTTTTGCCTTTTTAAATCTTTAGAGAAATATCTACTCAAATATTTTGTCCATTGTCTGGTTGTATTATTTGCTGTTTTATTGAGTTGTGGGAGTCCTTTATATGTCCTAGGTATGCATCTCTTAACAGATATATGATTTTCAAAATTGTCTCCATTCTTTTCCCTTTCTTGATAGTGTCCTTTGAAGCATAGGGTTTTTAATTTTGATAAAGTCTAATTTATCCTTTTTTTTTTGCTTGTACTTTTGGTGTCATGACCTGCTTTATTTTTACATGACTCTTCAAAGGAACTATAATATAGTTCCTTTGAACTATAACTAGAGAACTATAACTATAGAGCTATAGTTATAGAGCTATAACTATAGAACTATAACTTTGAACTAGAACTAGAACTATAATGGGATTGTGAGAACCTTGGATTCTGGCTGCAACATGAACATTGAGGGAGAGTGGTATTGGAGTGGATGGTATTAAAGATTGATACCAGTGAGTTTAGAAAACCCAGATTTCTGCTGCAAGCACTTTCACAACATACCACAGTCTCACCACATATTGGTTAGGAAAATATGTTGTAAAAAGTTTGTTTTCTCGACCCTTCCAAGTATGTGTGACTCTAAGGACACACATATTGACTTTACAGTCAACTCAAAAATATTATACAGTATGCTGCCACCAGGTGGTGGTAGCAGCAGCCTTGAATGCACAGTCTCATTGTTTGCACTTCAGGAAACATGGTTTATGTGAGACCTGGGCTTTCTATTCTAACCCATTGTAAGAATAACTTTTCAAGACTCTATTTAAAAAACTCGAATTTTCTAATAAAACCCAACACTGAATGTTAAAAGCATACGTTTAAAAGAAGATAAAGAGAAGAACAGAGAGGGAATAAACATTTACTGAGCACTTACTATATGACTTTATGTATACAATTTTATTTAATCCTCATAATACTTTTTTATATAGCTTCAGTGTCTTCAGTTTAAAGATGTTTAACTTTTTTGTCTAGGGTCATATAGCAATGACATACTAGAATTCAGGCTGCCTGGCTGTAAAGCCTGTACATCTACTACTATGTCTGTATTTTGTGGCTTCATGTCAATAACTAAAATGTAAATTCATGTTCGACTAATATTTAATAAGCATCCACTGTAAATATGGGTACAATTTGGATTTTTTCCATTAATCCTAATTATTATCTAACATTGCTTAAAATAAAGGTGATCTTCCCCGAGAACTGATAAGGTTCTTTTTCTCTTTCTCAAGCTCTCTCTGCCTCTCTTTCTCCTCCTTCCCTTAAAACAAAAAAGCTTCACAGGCCAGTATGTAGTTTGGGGGTTTCAGCTCAGCTCATTGTCTAAAAAAAAACGCTCCAGGAACACTCGTCTACAGCTTTCTGGTAGTTTGCAGATTTCCTGTTTCGGCTGGAGAAACACTGTTTCTTGGCTTATCGACACTAATTGGGTGGCAGCCTTGTCCATACAGATCCCCTGAGCTTCCTGAAGGAAGAAATTCTATCTGCTTGTTCTCTACTTTAGCTCCTCCAAATGCTTCTGATGCAGTAAATGAGGATTAATTTAGTCTGATTATTTTTATGTTTTTTTAAATTTTTGTTTTGTTATAATTTTTTTTTTGGCTGTGCCACACAGCTTGTGGAATCTTAGTGCCCTGACCAGGGATCAAACCCTTGTCCTCAGCAGTGAAAGCGTGGAGTCCTGACCACTGGACCTCTAGGGAATTCCCTAGGCTGATTATTTTTAAGGCCCAGAAGACTTAGGAAGCAACTTTGACCTTCCTCTGACTGTTTAAAAGAATATAGATAGAGAGCCTGTTCCCAAATAGAGCTATCACCAGAGATACCTGCAAAGAATATGGACTAGGGTGGTAAGGAACCAGGCAGAGCCTAGAAACCGGAGTCCACTCTGTGTCCCATGTCTCTGCCAGGGCCAACAAGTATTTATTTACCAAATCTTTGCTTTCCCATCTCCATGTGAATTGCCTTCCTCCTCTTTGAAGTCCCAAACAACTATCCCCAACATCCTCTTTCATCTTTAGCTGAAGACGGTGTTTAAGGTGAAGGCTTTGGCCATTTTGGTGAGTTACCCATTTTTCCTGGGTCTACCTCCTGTTTACATGTTTGTTTGTTTTTGCGGTACACCTCTCACTGTTGTGGCCGTTGCAGAGCACAGGCTCCGGACGCGCAGTCTCAGCGTCCATGGCTCACGCATGGGCCCAGCCGCTCCGCGGCACGTGGGATCTTCCAGGACCGGGGCATGAACCCGTGCCCCCTGCATCGGCAGGCGGACTCTCAACCTCTGTGCCACCAGGGAAGCCCCAAAGTTGACTTTTAAAACAGGTAGTATGCATACTCGGATAAGGTTTGTTTTACCAAAACTATAAACGGTGTTTTGAATCTTAAGATTCCTCAAGGTTTGGGGAGGATAAACACATATGTACCATAGCTGCTTGAGTGAGAGTTAAGAGAGCAGTGTTTTTCAGTTTTTCATGAAATAAGATAAGGGAGGGTAGAGTTGGAGGTGATTAGGTTCAAGGGCTAGTGCTTCTCCAGAGTCAGGGAAAGGGGGCAGGTGTGGCAACGGGTAAGCCTATGCCTGAGTCACGGCCCTCACGTAATGCACAGGAGAATCGCCACGTGTGGGGAGACTTACATTCACAAACAGCTTTCACATCTTGAGGCAATATCTATGCATACACATATTTTAGTTGTTCTGCCTTTAAACCATTCAGCAACTGATTACTGTTAATGGACAATTAAAAGCTAGTCTTTTCCGACAAGCTGGCCATGGAGGGAAAAAAATCTGGTGTACTTCCTCCTGACTTTATTATCTTCCCTCTTCCATCCCCAAGCTTAAGTTGGCAGTAAGAATGACAAGGAAATCCAGGAGAGTCATTACAGCTTTTGGAAGCCCAGAGCATTCATGTGGGATTGTGAGAACATGGGGCCATGAAAAACTAGCCCCGCGCTCTCTTTCCCAGATATATCTCAGAAATTTGGACCTATGATGATGAGAAGATCTCAGTATGCAAATAAGAGCAGGCCTGCATGCAGGGGGTGCTCTAAGCAGGAGGAGTGACATCAGGAATGATGGGAAGGGAGACACATCAGGACCTGGTTAGCCCTTCTGTGCTCTGAGTTATTGGAAGTTTTTAACAGGCCTTCCAAAAGAAGGACAGTTTTCTGGGTTTTCCCAGGACAGCAAAAGCCTGCATAGGGAAGGTGAGATATCCAGACAGGCAAGTGTTTAATGATGTGAACTCAGGAGCTCCTGATAAGGTAATGAAAATCTAACTCATCTCTGTTAGGGGATTTTTACCGGCCCCTAAGGCACTCTCTCTGCTCTTGTTTAATGTACCTCTACCAAGAGTAGGGAAGAAGGATCCCTAATTATCCTTCAACACCTAATGGAAATTCCCTCTCCCCAATTCCCCTAGGCAGAATAAGTGACTCCTGCTATGTGTTCTCATAGTCCTTTTACACAACTTTACTGTACTTTTATTCATTTAAAAATACTCATTCATTCATTCATGTATGATTTGTGCCTTTTCATTTATTCATTCATATATGATTTGTGCTGCAAATGGTGTATACAGAGATTACTAGGAGACATTCCCTGGCCCTCCCAGAGCTCACAGCCTCAGGAAGCAAACATATGGGTAAGCAAATGATTAGAGCAAGGTGACTGTTGTCATTGGACAAGGTTCTGAGAGCACAGAGGGGAGGAGGAAACTTTCTGAGAAGACTGGTGTAGGCTTCAGAGGAGGCAGACTGTGAAGGGTGGGAAGAATGTTATTAAGTGAACAATGGCCAAGGAATGAGAGCGAGTAAAACAAGTGCAAAGGTTCCCAGGTGAGCGCGCACACGTGGTGCTGGGGGAAATCTCCGCAGGCTCATCTGGGCTGGGGTGAAGTGTGGGAAGTAGGAGGGGAGGGGGCTCTGGAAGCAGACAGGGCTGAATCACAAGCTTCTAACACACTTTGTAAAGGGAAGTAACCTAAGTCAGACCCTTGAGGATAATCCCGCCAGGTTCCAGGGTAGAGATGATGAGGGCCGACAAGGGAAATGGTTGCAAGGAGGGAGAGGTGGGGTCCTTTTAAGAGGGGTGGAATTTCAAGGCCTTGACACACCAGGTTTAGTGGAAGGTCTCTCCCAGGGTTCTGTGAACCTGAGAGCAGGGTTGAGTCTAGCTGGATTCTCGGTCCCCAGTGCCCTCCTCTGCCTGGTGGGGAGTTGTCATGAAGTCCACACTTACCCAGAAGATGAGTGAACAGCAACTCATGACCTCATGGGAAAGAGCTCATCCACTCGGTTCTACATGCGTTTTGATCGAAAAGAGAGGAAGAGAAAGAAAGTGTGATTAATAAAATACATTGATTTGTGGCCACATAGTGAGGGGTAGGAATGATCCCTGAATGGCTATGCCATTGTCTCCTCCGACTAGCAGCCTCTCCTTATGTGTCAAGACCACAGAACTGTCCAATGTGAACTTGACTTTGGAGATATTTGGCCCACTGTTTGTGCCTCTCTTCCTTTTGAACTGCCGTTCCTCCTCAGAAGCTCTTCACCTCCTGTCAATACAGGGCTGCCTATCAGGGCAAACCATCCAGGCCCATCTTTCTCATGTAGCACTTAAAAGTTAAATGCTTAAAAAGACATGTTCCATAAAGCCCGACAGCACGTAGAAAGTACTCAATAAATGGCAGATATTATTTTTCCCCCACCACTTGAACGGGCTCATTACTTAACGACTTTCTAAGTCTCTTCTTTCCATGGGAGAAACAAATCCTTTCTTGTGTGTAAATGAGATTAGCCTTCTTGAGTACAGATACCTTTGTATTTTTGAATGGGGTCTTTCTGGAAATACAGTGACCTAAACCAAGCAATGGTTCTAATGCTGGGGCTTACAGCCCCTGAGGAAGAATGATAGGGAGCTGAGAGCATTTCAGAGCTGTTTGCATGGTACCTACGGAGATGGTTCCCTACCCAGCTTATGAGGCCTAGCCCCGGAAAGATCATATCGCTCTGGTTTCTGTCTCTTTGTAATGACCATCCAGAATGGCTTCAATGTGTTTTCCATGTGTGGAAGTGGTTGTAACTTTCAAAAGATGGCTTGCTGGGGGATGGGTTTGGGGAGGAGGGTGGGGTCTGGGCAGATGAGGCAACCATAGATGAACTGTGTGCACAGAACAAAGCGTAGGGAAGAGAAGGCAGAAGCCACAATAAAATGCATGTCTCTGCTCCAGCCTCGTCTGCCTTCTTGCTCAGTGCTGCCTCAGGCGGCCCGATTCTCTTTGTGGGATGGACGCCATAACAACGCCTGAAAGCCAAGCACGCTTCTTTCTGTCTTGGTCCTTCTCCCTCTCCCTCCCAGGTATTTATTATCTCCTAGCACACACTTTTCTAGGCCCTGTGGACACAAGGACACTGCAGAAATAGCCCTGGTGAAGGAGCTCACTGAATGGTGAGAAGAGAGATGAGGAAATAGACAGTAATAGCAGTAATCATCGCAAACACTTAAATTCCCTTTACTATGCACTGTTTGAAACAGTTTATTTACTTCTTCAATACTTACAACACCATGATGCTATTTTCATTATCCCATTTTGAAAACGGGGGGGACTGAGGGACAGAACAATTAAGTAACTTGCCTAAGGTCACCTATCTAGTGAATGGCCAGGCTGGGATTCAATCAGTCACTTGGCTGGACCATGCAAACACTTCCGACTCTTGACACAGTTGTTTTACTGGAGAGGGTCTCAGCTCTGACTGACACCTCTGGGAAAACTTCCAAGAGGAGATGATAACTGAATGTTGAAACATGAATACAGGTTTCTCAGACAAAGGGGGAAGAGGCTTGCAGGGTAAAAGTGGTCTTCCAGGCAGAGGCCGTGTCAAAACCTGGAGATATGAGAGGGCGGGCTTGTTCAGAGGATCCCCAGTTGCTCAAGGTCACTGGAGCGAGGGGTAGAAGCCATTGTTGCTGGTGCAGAAGCTGAAGAGGTAGGTAGGAGCCAGATCACAAAGGGTCTTCTAGTCCCAGCTGAGAAATGTGGACTCAATTCTGAAAGCTATGAGGAACCTCTGAAGATCTCAAAGATTACCAGACTTGAATTATAGACACCGCTTTATGTGCACTTACGTTTATGTTCATTTCTGAAAGCCACATTGTAAAGTAGGATGGCTGCAAAGAGAGAAGCTATTCTTTCCCTACCAACTCCCTCTCTGCATCCTGTGTCTACCACCCACATATGCTAAGACGGGCTTTTGCTTGTTCGTTCACGTATGCAACATGTATTCAACAGGTATTTATTAAGCACCTATTATGTGTTAGGAGTGGTGCTGGGTACCAACATTACAAATATGAATGAAGCACAGGGAAGGCAGCGTTTCCTGGGGAAATAGACATATCAATTCATAGTTTCAAAGCAGTAGGCAAACTGCAATATAATGGATATATTCAAAGTGCAGGAGATGAACGGTAGAAGAGGCAGTAGGTCTTCATGATTAAGAACACAGACCCTTGAGTTGTGCTGCTCTGGGTTAAGACCCCAGCTCTGCCATGTATTAGCTCCGTGACATGAGCTCAACTGTTTCTTTTCCTGGGGTCTCAGTTTCCTCATCTCACAAAAGCAGATCATAATATTAACAATCTCACAGAGTTGTGGTTAAATGAGTTCACATTTTAAACTCATTGAGTACAGTACGAAAGTAGGAGCCCTGAAGTGACATTGTTCCCCAGTAGATGTCACTGCTACATAGCGAGTTAGGTGAGATACTATCTGAGTTCAAGTCTACCACTTAATAATCCCTTCAGAAAAGTGCTACATCAATGACCTCCTCCTCAAAATACAAAATATGGCAGGGAGTAGGATGTGAAATGTACAGGGTTGAGGGGGTGACGATCACCTTTTATAAAAAAGTTCTAAGTCTTTAGATCTACCTCACAGTTTTTAACGTTTTCTGTAGTAGCTCTCTGGGGGAAGCAATTTTTTCCCTGCTTCCTAGAAATCTTGGATGTGATTCCTTCAACTTAGGCTTTGTCAGGAAGCATCTGCTCATTTCCAAGTTTTTCAAGCCATTTCTGAGAAGGAATGGAATAATGATTGGCAAGTTAAACATCGAAGCCTAACTGTAAAAGGAACTCAGAATGGGGAATGGGACATGGTGACATGGGAAGAAACTTTGTGAGGTAGCAAGAGGCAACTTCACTGGGAGTGGCTTTATGGCAACTGGATTTGAGCCTAAAGCTTTATTTTCTATGGGCTAGGAAAGGTCAAAGTTCAGAGATCCAGGTTTTGCCCCATGACCTATATATATCTCAGCTTAGGCATAGCACTGGGTGAATGAATTCTTTCTGGTTCTTAATTCTGACATGACCAGCCCTTGAGGTCAAATGGGTAGGCTGAGACAACAGGGGTCATCATATACTCATTTATTTATCAGAGTTTTACAGAAAATCTCTTTTGGGCCAGACTTTGTATTAGGTGAAGGGATGCAGAGATAAATAAGTCCTGGTTCCTTTCTTTTCCTCAAGTCTAGACAGAAGTGGAAGAGCATGGAAACAATAACTCTAACATAAACGATTAAATATTATTTGAGAAGTGTAAACAAAGTCTATAATAAAAGGGAAATGGACATTTTTTGGAAGGATGAATAGGAGTTTTGTCATGTGGAGAAGTGAGAGAAAAGCATTCCAGATAGAAGAACCAATGCATACACAAGTATAAAAACTTAAGGGCAAAATTAATGGCAATTGCTCTGAATTGAGAGTGTGGGTACTTGGGTAGACATATGAGGTGCCACCCTCTAATTCAAGGAGACTGTACTATAGTGTTAAAAAGGCCCAAAAACTTTACAAATGGAATCTTAAAATACTGCAGGGTTGGAGCCGCCCTTCTTTCCTACATGGTTGAGTCTACAACTTGTTTCCTTGCCAGGCAATCCGTGCTCACTTCGTTTCCCAAGGGCCTGGGCTAGAAGGGTAATTTGGGGCTCACAGCACAATTTGCCTTTGCCTTTGCGAAGGACAGCCTTGGTAAAAACAATCGGCCTTAACAGGTACCAGATAATAATCATGGCTAATCTTGTTGAGTGCTATCTGTCAAGCTCTGTACCAAATGCTTTATGTGTATTATCTCATCATCACAATAACCCTGTTAAGAAAGCAAGATGGTGCAGGGTAAGCAGTAGAGTTTGGGCTTTGGCCATCTGGAGCCAGACTGCCTGGGTTTGCAGGTTGATTCTATTCCTTATTAACCCTGTGACCTTGGAAAGCTGTTCAACCCCTCCCTGTGTCTCAGTATCTCCATCTATAAAATGGGAATAATAACACTACCTACCTTTTGTATATGAGTTCATTTTGAGTGGACACCTCAAGAGCTAAGCTGGGCTGCAGATTGCCCTTGGTGTGCAGAGCCGAGAATGATTTAAAAACCCTGCTTTGTATCCAGCTGGCACCACCCATTCTTCACTTACTGTGAATGAATCCAAGAAATTCAACAGGTACAAGCAATCACCAGAAAGCTATTTGTTGTGACTGGAAAACACTCAAAGAAATGGAGTGCTTCATAGATGATTTAATATTTTAGAGGTAGCACATGCGAATGAGTAAGCTCAGGGTAGATGAGTGCGTTTACATTCTACATCAAGGTTTTACTTAAAGTTTACATTTTGTTTAAATGAAAAGTAAGATCAATGTAACATGGCTTAAACCTTTCTCAGAAATTTATGGCTTCTTTTAATAAACCTCATAAAAGCACTTTTAAACATATGCAGCGTTCTTAATGTAATGGTTTCATTCTTGAAATATATAGTATATAGGTTGTATCTAAAATTCTCTAAAAGTATCACAAAGGCTGTAAAAATATTGTTAATGGGAAGAAATCTTTTAGAAGGATAAATATTTTCTTGGAAAAGGGAAAAGCTGTGAACCTTTTAGGCAGGGGAATGCCTTGGTTTTGAAAAATAACAATTTGCCTTTTTTTTTTTTTACATCCTTTCTGTGGTTCTACTTCAGCCAATTATTAGATTAAAGCAAGCTGTTGCTACGTGCCCTAGAAACTCAGATGGATTTGATGTTGCACCCTAAGTTTGTGAGGACAAGTTCCATTTAAGGCTTTAATGAGGTCAAGGGAACAAAGCAGGAGGCTGGCTGAGTCTTTTGTGTTATTTTAGGACTGGATCTTAGAATTACGAGGCTTGCATAATGCCATGGAAAGAACACAAGATTTAGAGCTAAAAGCTCTCAGTTTGAGACCTGGCTCTGCCATTTACTAACTTTGTGACCTTGGCATAATCACTTAGATGCTCTGAGGCTCACCTTTTGGGGGTCTAGAAAACAGGGTCAAGAATACCAGCTCTAGCCACTTTGTAAGTATAGTGTGGAATCAAATGAGGTAATGCATGAGAAAGTGCTTTGGGAGCCAGAAATGTAGAAAGAGCACATAGACTTTATTTGCTGGGTAAACATTTGTTGAACACTTACTATGTGCAGATACAGAGCACAGCCTCTAAACCATTCTACACAGATAAGTCTCTTCTATTATTTAAGAGAAACAGTTGCATCCTTCGGTGAGCCGTTTCCCTCTCTGGAGATTGCAACCTGCAGAAAATTTTCCATTAAGTATAATTTAAGATACATATAGCTGTGAATTATAGGGAAGCATGCCATGCTACAGATGGAAAAAATATTGAGTCCAACTTCTTTACAGCACAGATGAGGGAACAAAGATCCAGAAGGGGAGATGGTGTGCCCTGTTAAATTCAGTTTTCATCTGCTATAAGCCACAATTCTATATACAGATATAGTAAAATAAGAAAAACAATACTTATCTTACCTACTGCACAGACTCATACTGAGTGAAGAAGGGAATTGTGGAGGATGAACCTGGAAAGATAGGTTAATATCAGTCCAAGAGAGATCTTGTATATATGTTAAGGAATTTAGAGATTACCCGGAAAATATGGGAGTCCAGTAAAATATTTTAAGTAAGAGAATTACAGAATTAGGTGTAAGTTTTAGAAAAATGACCCTGGGACAGTACAGAAAATGAACTGGCTCAAGTCATGGCAGGGGACAAGGAATCATGTTGAAGGCAGTTATAGAACCCTGAAGAGAAATAATGGTTTGAACGGAGGAGTGTCAGTGGGGATGGGCTTCTCGGTCTCTGGCTTGGCAAATAAGGTGGGTGATAATTTTCACTGAGAAGAAAGGAGGAGGAGTTTATCTGGGGGAAGATTGAGGTTAGACTGACACTGAGGGGCAGGTGTAAAAATAGGTAGTTGAATATGATCCTTGAAGTTTGGAAAAAGCTTTGTGCTAAAGACATTTATTTGCTATTTCTAATTCCTATGATGAACACAGTTTAGGCTCCAGTGTACATTGTTGAGAGAAAATAAGATATAGGGCAGAAAATAATAAAAACAACTAATAAATTATTTAGCCCTTTTTGTGTGTCAACCACTGTATTAATTTAACATCTTATTTCTCACATCAACCCTATAAGGTAAGAATTAAGCCCATTAAACAATTGAGTAATGAAGGATCAGATAGGTTATGATAAAATTAATAGTCATATTAAGCCTTATAAGCAAGAACTCAAAAGGGGATCTATCTGCCTTCACAAACAAATGCTTTTACTCAGATGATACTTTTCTGGGACAGACATACCTGGGTTCAAATCCTGACTGCCACCCATTTGTTGTACGAACTTGGTCGAGTAATCAGACCTCCTAAGTCTTCTATTAATTCGTGTATGAAATGTGGTTAAAGACACCTGCCCATCTATCTCACAGAGGGGATAAGGGAATAAGTGAGATTACATATGAAAAATTCTTAAAATAATGCCTGTCATGATGTGTACTCAATAAACAAGGATTTAACTGGTTTCTCTAATTACAGTCTTTCCCTCTGTATGTCTGTCCTTCAAAATGTTATTATCGTTTGTTTAAAGACATGCAGAGTTCTGATTTTAGTATCATCCCATTCCACCACTGGTGATATCAAAACAAAACACACCCTTTGAGTCAGTAGTCATCTAATAAAAGATAGAAGAGGTCGTCAAGGACTTCTCACCCCAAAGAAAATAAATAAATGAGAAAAGATACAAATGAGCTTGGCTTGGAGCTTCCAGGACATTGGCAGTTTGGAGCTGGACCCTCAGTGGTCTGGAGCCAAGATTCGGTCAACTGAAATTAAGAAGCTGAGGCTAGATTCATTTAGCAATACTAAAGGATTACTAAAACTTGGAGTGGCAATTAGATGAGGAAGTGAGCTATGAGATAAAACCCTCCAAATTGGCTAACATGGTCCTAAATAGATGTCTTCTGACTTATTAGTATAAAGAGAGGAAAACTATCCCCATTTTAGGCCTTTAGGTCTCTCACAGATTACCAAACAAACAAGAAGGCAAGCTACTATGTGTGAGAGCAGAAAAACAAACAAACCAAAAACCAAAAAAACTGATTTTGATCACCAAGGAGTGAAGATGCTGAAGTTGTGAGGTAGAGGATATATAAGAATTCTCTATGAACTTAAAACAAACAAAAAAAAACCTATCAGAAATTTTAAAAAATGATTTAAAAAACAAACAAATGAAACTTCTAAATATTAAAAGAAGTTTAATATCTAAAATTTAAAATATCTTATGAGATAAACAAACAGCAGATAAGACAAAGTTGAAGGGTGAAATAGTTAAAAGAAATAAAAGAAAATAAATATATGAAAAATAGAATGAGAAAGTCATTTTCTGGAGTTTTGGAAAACACCATAGTGATAATAGGAAAGAGACAATATTTAAAGAGATGATGGCTGTGAATTTTCTAAAACTGATGAAAAACACACATCTACAGACTAAGGAAGCAAAATATATCTGAAGGGGGTTTAAAATTTTTCTCTTACAAGATGAGAAAAGTGCTTACCATAAAAGAAAATGTTGATAAACTTGGCTATGTTAAATTATTATCTCCTCCTGTTAATCAAATAAAATCACACATGAAGTGAAAAGACAAGATCTTCAATTACTGTGTTGTCTTGTTTTGAGGACATTTTCAAGGGCAGTCAAGAATCTAGTTATTAGCATGCTGAAGAACTCCCTAGAAGTGTATGAAAGGTTTTAGTATTAATTTATTTTATCTTGGTCTACACTCTTGCATGTTTAATCTGAGGACTCATGGCTTTTCTCAAATATGAAAAATTATCAGATATTAGCTCTTTAAATGCGCTTTTTTACCATTCCTTCTTTACTCTTCTGAGATCTATGTTGGAGTCTATCAGTTTATCCTCCATGCCTTTTGACTTCTCTTCCATTAAAAAAAAATTCAATCTCTGTTTTAATAGAACTATACTGCCAAACTAAATAAGGTGAAAAGTGGGATAATCAGTCAAAAATACTAATGAAAGATTAGTGTTGTTCAGGTACAGTAATGCTGCCTTTCAAAATTATACTTTTCTTTCATTTGAAATATTTCTTTCTTTTTTTGCGGTACGTGGGCCTCTCACTGTTGTGGTCTCTCTCATTGCGGAGCACAGGCTCCGGATGCACAGGCTCAGCTGCCATGGCTCATGCGCCCAGCCACTCTGCGGCATGTGGGATCTTCCCGGACTGGGGCATGAACCCGCATCCCCTACATTGGCAGGCAGACTCTCAACCACTGCGCCACCAAGGAAGCCCTGAAATATTTCTTTTTGTAGAGCCACTATGGAGAACAGTATGGAGGGTCCATAAAAACTAAAAATAGAGCTACCATATGATCCAGCAATCCCACTCCCAGGCATATATCTGGAGGAAAACGTGGTTTGAAAGGGTACATGCACCCCAATGTTCATTGCAGTGTTGTTTACAATAGCCAAGACATGGAAGCAACTTAAATGCCCATCAACAGATGAATGGGTAAAGAAGATGTGATATTTATACACAATGGAATATTACTCAGCCATTAAAAGTAATGAAATAATGCCATTTGCAGCAACATGGATGGACCTGGAGATTATCGTACTAAATGAAGTCAGACAGAGAAAGACAAATATCATATGATATCACTTATATGCAGAATCTAAAAAAATGCTACAAATGAACTTATTTACAAAACAGAAACAGATTCACAGACTTAGAGAACAAACTTATGATTACCAGGGGGGAAGGGTAGGGGGAGGGATAGACTGGGAGTTTGTTATTGACATGTATACACTGCTATATTTAAAATAGATGACCAGCAAGGACCTACTGTGTAGCACAGGGAACTCTGCTCAGTACTCTTGACTAACCTAAATGGGAAAAGAATTTGAAAAGGAATAGATACATGTATATGTATAACTGAATCTCTTTTCTGTACACCTGAAACGAATACAACATTATAAAGCAACTATACTCTAACATAAAATTAAAATTTAAAAAAATAATTCTTTGTGCTGTATTTTGGATGAATTCTTCAGTATTAATAAGTATTCCACTACTCTTTGTATCAAATCTAGTAGTTAGCTGTATATTTTTCATTTCCAGGATTTTTTTTTTTTTTTTTTTTTTTTTTAGCTGTGGCCTCTCCCATTGCGGAGCACAGGCTCCGGAGACGCGCAGGCTCAGGGGCCATGGCTCACCGGCCCAGTCACTGCAGCATGTGGGATCTTCCCGGACCGAGGCACAAACCCACATCCCCTGCATCGGCAGGCAGACCCTCAACCACTGCACCACCAGGGAAGCCCACCCAGGATTTTTTTATTGCCTTTCTTTAAAAAAAAACCCAAAAACTCTCTCTTGTTGTTTCACAATGTTTTATTTTTATTGCAAAGAATAGGATTCCTTCCTTTATGTGAGGATGTTAACTGTTATTTTAAAGTCATTTTAATTGGCTCTATTGATTTTATTTAATCTCTATGAGTTAATTTCCTAATTGTTGATTTTGATGGCTTTCTTAACATTTTTTTCCTTATACTATTTTAGCTTTTTGTTTTACCTACTCATCTTCTGTGGAAATCCCACTTTACATCATTTTTATCTTACTCTTCCCTCCATAGTAGTTTTAAGTGTGGTTTTAATCACCCTTATCAAGAATCGTCTTAGGGTTAAAAGCTCCTACTACATTTTTATATTCTAGATATTGCAGATCTAGTCACCAATCTGGGTGGCCTGACTCAGATTTGGCTAAGAAACTGTGTCTGTTTCCTCCTTCCTCTCCAAGTAAGCAGTTTTATATAATTCAAACATAGAGAGTGTTTGACCCTCTTAACAAGTAGGAGACACTCAACTCATAGTTGGTTTTTAATTGTAAGATTGGTTCTGGTTTCATTCTTCACAAAGGGCACATTTCAGTCCCCACTACTCAACAAAGTTGTAGCTTTTCATTGCCTTTGCCTCTTTTGGGAGCTGAGTTTAGAAGATCTGCAGATTTAGCATCATTTACTTTCTTGGGCTTCTATTCCAGTTCTGTTCCACGGAGATATTTATTTTATTTCAGAGCATTGAAATATATGTGGAGATGGAAGTTGCCCTGCAAACATGAGCTCCTCATGCTATTTTTAAAAACCGCTTTAGTGAGTTGTAAGCAGCTACAAAAAATGGTACATACAGGGAGTGTATAATTTGATAAATTTTAGTCCATGTATACACCCTTGAAACTGTCACCAAAATCAAGATAATGAACACACCCAACACTTCCAAACATTTTCTCATTTCCTACCTAACACAGCTCCTCACACCCTACACCCATCCTCATGCAACCACTGATGTGTTTTATATAGATTAGTTGGCAGTTTCTCAAATTTTATATTAATTGTACCAAACAATATTTACTCTTTCTCATTGGTCTGGATTCTTTCACACACAATGATGATCTTGAAAATCATCCATGTTGGTGTGTGTTTCATAAAATATATGACAATAATATAAAGGTCAGGAGAGGAGAAATGGAAGCATACTGATGTAAGGTTGGAATATTACGTGTGAAGTACAATAATATTACTTGAAGATAGACTGATAAATTAACAAGATATAGTATAAACACTAAAACAATCACTAAAAATACAGAATAAAGAGATGTAGCTAGTAATCAAACAAGAGCTATATACTTCGCTCATGGATTAGAAGGCTCAACATTGTTAAGATGTCAATTGTCCCAATATTGATGAATAACCTAACACAATTCCAATAAAAATCCTAGCAAGTTTTTGTGAAAGTTGATTTTAAATTCATTTGGAAATACAAAGGACCTAGAATATTTCAAATAACCATGAAAAAAGAATAAAGTTGGAGGACTTACACAACCTGACTTTAATACTTATTATAAAGTTACATTAATCAAGACAATGTGGCATTAGTGTAAACACAAACAAATGAATGTAATAGACTAGACAGTCCAGAAATAGAACCACCCTATGTGGTCAATTGATAGTTGACAAAGGTGCAAAGGCAATTCAGTGTAGAAAAGATAGTCTTTGTAACAAACAAAGGTTGTAGCAAGTGGATACCCACACATAAAAAAGTAAACTTATATCTTTATTTCATGCCAAATTCAAAAATTAATTCAAGACAGATCATATGCCTAAAGGTACTATTTAAAATTATACAACTTCTAAAAGGATAAAACTTTTGTGACCATGTGTGTGGCAAAGGTTTTTTAGATATGACACCAAAAGCATGGTTCATAAAAGAAAAATCAATAAATTCAATTTTATCAAAAATTAAAACTTCTGGGAATTCCCTGGTGGTCCAGTGGTTAGGACTCTGCACTTTCATTGCTGAGGGCCCAGGTTTAATCCCTGGTCAGGAAACTGAGATCCCACAAGCCATGTGGCACAGCCAAAAAATATATATATTTAGAAGCTTTAAAAAAAACTAAAAGTTCTGCTCATCATTAAGAGAATGAAAAGACAATCCCAACTGGAGGAAACATTTTAAAGTATATATATAACTGATAAAGAACTTGTATCAGAATACATAATGAACACTTAAAATACAGTAAGAAAACAAAAACCCAATAACAAAACGGGGAGAAGATGTGAACAGATACTTCACCATAGAGGATATATGGATGGTAAATAAGCACATAAAAAGATGCTTAGCATCATTAGTGATTAGAGAAATGCAAATAAAACCACAGAAAATGCAACTTCAAACCTAGTAAACTGGTTAAAATTTAAAATACTGACCATGTCATGCATTTGCAAGGATGTGGAAGAACCAGAACTCTAACAAACTCCTCTGGCAAACTAAAATGACACTTTGGAAAACTTTTAGGGGGGTTCTTAAAAAGTTAAAGATATATCTATCACATGATCTAATCATTCCACTCCTAGGTAAATATTCAAGGGAAATGAAAGCGTGAGACTTGTATATCCATGTTTGGGGAAGTTTAATTTGTAAGAGCCAAGAACTCAAAACAAGACAAATTTCCATCAACAGGTGATTAAATTAACAAATTAAATAATTAACAAATTTAAATTAACAAAGTTAAGTAATTGGTCCTTCTAATCCTTTAGGTGGTTCTTTCCCTGGTGTTTTACTTAAGCGGTTATCCTTTAACAATATTTAAATAACAAGAAAAAGCCCTTATATATTTACCCATATAGTTACCATTTCCAATGCTCTTCATTCCTTTATATAAATCCATACTTCCATCTGGTGTCATTTTCCTTCTGCCAAAGGCTTCTTTTTGAATTTCTTGTAGTGTGAATCTTTTAGTCATCAATTCTCTGCTTTTTATGTCTGAAAATCCTTCAATTCACCTTCCCTCTTGAAAGATACTTTCACTGGGTATAGAATTCTAGGTTGACAGATTCTTTTCTCTCAATACTTTAAAGATGTCGTTTTGTTCTTCCCTCACTTGCATTATTTCTGAAGAGAAGTCTGTTGTCATCCTTATCTTTGTTCCTGTTTGTATGTTACTGGCATGTAACATGTCATTTTTCTTCAGCTACTTTTAAGATTTTCTCTTCATAACTTGTTTTGAACAGTTTGATTATGATGAAACTTTGTGTAGTAGTTTTCTTCATTTTTGTTTGTTTGTTTGTTTGAGTTTCAGATTTGTTGAGCATCTTCCATCTCTGAGTTTATGTTTTTCATCAAATTTAGAAAAAATTTGGCCATTATCTCTTCAGATTTTTTTTTTCTGTTTCTTCTCTTTACATCTCCTTCAGGGCTTGTAATTATACATATATTAGGCCCCTTGAAATAGCCCCACAAGTGATTGATACCCTTTTCTCTTTTTTTCTTTCTTTTTCACTTTGAATACTTACTATTGCTTTGTATTCAAGTTCACTAACATTTTCTGTGAAATTTTCTGATCTGCCTTCATGCCAACCAGTGTAGATTTTTAGTTCACACAGTATAGTTTACATATCTAGAAGTTTTATTTGCATTATTTTAACACCATCCATGTCTCTATATAATGATTTGAACATATGGAATACAGGCATAATAATTGTCTTATTGTCCTTGTTTACTAATTCTAACATCTGTATCAGTTCTAGGTTGATTTTCACTGAGTGATTTTTCTCTTCATTATGTGTAGTATTTTCCTGCTACTACTATGCATGCATGGTAATAGTGTATTGGATGCCACACATTGATAATTTTACCTGTTGAGTGCTAGATGTTTTTGTATTCTTGTAAATGTTCTTGAACTTATTAAGGCAAGGTCTTCTGACTACACTACCTGATGCCCCATTATTTATGAGGTTTCCAGTTTGACTGGTAGAAACAGTCCTGCATATGTACCATGTACTATTATATCTAATTCTTTGTAGAAATTCTTTCCCTAGTCTCAGGTAGTTACCTCAAGGCATATGCTAATCAGTACTTGATGAAATCTTAAGATGTACCCTCCGTAGACTGTTGAAGTTCTTTTTCTTTGCAGCTCCCTCTCCTCTAGTAGTCTGTCTTATGGACCCTAGTCTCCTTTCTCCTTCTAGTCTCTTAATTCTGTCTTCTCATATCAGACAGTCTCCCAGGCTCTCTCTGTCTGGATTCTCCCTCTGTATTATTCAGGGTTCTCCAGGAAAAACAGAACCAATAGGATATATATATGTGTGTGTGTGTGTGTGTGTGTGTGTGTGTGTAT